>NW_005187435.1:2413525-2414925 GCF_000239375.1 Pundamilia nyererei | reverse complement strand
GTTCAGTGTTATATGTAGGAAGGTTATTGTGAAATTGTCCCAAAATTTGTAGTCACTTTTTGTTTATTTGTAGATTGGTTAAGCACTGTCCATCTTTATTCTTCAGGTACTCTGAGGAGTAAAAGTAACACTTTTGATGTCCAATCATATTACTGTCCTAAAAATTGAAATGTTTGCAAATGTTCCTCCAGTTGATACTTGTTTGTTTTCTTTTTTTTTCTTCTATGTTTAAAAAAACAACAACTTTATGGCTTTTTTACTTTGTTACCTTTATACATTTTTTCCAGCTTATAGATGAGACATAAGCAAGCTAATCTGTAAAGGCTGTAAAGAAAGAACATTTCCCAAATTTTCTCACAGGCTCAGTCCTGATGGTGAAATAATTTTAAAAAGCATTCAGAATATTCTCTTTTATTTGCGCAACTGAAAGAGCAATCATTGTCTGCAAATATTTCAGCACATAAGTAATTGAAATAGTATAATTATCTACAATCTGCACAATTATTGGTTGAATAGATGTTTATAATCAAACTCCATGATATTATTTCACAGCTTTTCTATACAAAATTATGAAACATTATTCATTACATGGAGAATCATTTTAACTGTCAAAACTCCAAGTCATGAACAAGAGTAGGGGTGTTTTGTGTTATAAAAATGCATTTACTGTTGAAACAAAATTACAAGAAATCGTGATAATGGAGGAGCGTACTGGAATAAACATTTTACATGGGCTGCGACAGGACAACAAAGAGGACTGTGTGAATGTGTGGCAGTGTAGGGGAAAAGAACAGAACATAGAAGATGCAACAGTAAGCAGAAAATGGCTGTACACAGCAGTTCTTCCCCTGGTACATTCAATGTGAGGTCTATGAAACACTGTGGCCAAACAGAGCGACGGGATGTGCAACAATTCCCAGCACGATTTTATGTCTGCTTCCACATTATACATGTTTTTAGTACTGATATTATATATGATTTGTTTGGCTTAGCCCTTCTTTGTGTTTCTGTTTCCTATGTTGCAATTGTAAATGTTCCTTTGCTTTATAATGTAAAATCGTTGTTGTGTGAAATCAGCATATGAGGAGAAGGTCAGTTATCTTTAGAAAAATCATGGCTTACTGCAGCAGTAGGTATTCACTGTCATTGAAAACATGGTTATGGAAACAGAAGATGGGGAATGGAACTTCTTAAATCCACCATCATTTTCACTAAATGTCTAAACATTTTGCTCACCTTGGTTCACACAGTTCATTGCATAAGTCATTTTGGTGGCAGCTGTTTATTCCAGTCATCCATCAATGTTCTTATGCTTACGTAATTCCGTGTTGTGGGATGGCTGGAGCCTACTCTACAGGGAGTGCAGAATTATTAGGCAAGTTGTATTTTTGAGGAATAAT
>NW_005187435.1:2410507-2412162 GCF_000239375.1 Pundamilia nyererei | reverse complement strand
AATATGCTTAATTGGTAGTAGGCTTTCGAGCCTATACAGCTTGGAGTAAGACAACATGTATGAAGAGGATGATGTGGACAAAATACTCATTTGCCTAATAATCCTGCACTCCCTGTAGAGAGGGCCACAGGGCAGTAGTTGGGGTACACTCAGGGCATGTTGCCATCAATAGGAACAGATGACTATTTGCATTCATATCCACACACAATCATCAATTGATCTAACTTAACAGCATGTCTTTGGAAGGTGGGAGGAAACTGAAATACCTGGGGAGAACATGCAAACTCCACATGAAAAGGCTCAGCCAGATGTGAGATTCAAGCCCAGGACCTTCTTGATGTAAGGCAATAGGAATACCCGCTATTCCACAGTGCTTCCCATTGCTTATTCACTGATTGAAAATTTCATTTTGAAGGGTTTGAGCAACTCCTTTGATGCATTTGTTTGAGCTATTTAGAGACATGCATCATGCATGCTGAGAACTTCCAAAAGTATTTTGAGAAATACACCAAAGCAATAAAAAAAACAAAAAACTGTCAAATATTGTCTAAGGCATTAACAAGGTCAGTAATTCTCGCACTTTAATTATATGCATAAAAAGATGATAAAACAGATCACAAATCAGTGTACCTTTTTGACACTTGCTCTCAAAGTAAAAAGATGGGGAGAGAAAGATGACGGCATGGCCTGAGAACATGCTGCTATTCATTTTCTATCTTAAGCAATTACTTCTGACATTGCACATCAGCTGTGACAAACTGTGACAGCTTGCGACATTCAGGACTGACAGTGCGAGGAACATGACAACGAAATGAACCTTGAGATAAAGAGAGAGGGGGAGAGAGGGGGAGAGTAAGACCGCAAAGTGTCAGAAGCAAATAGCTAAACATCAGCAGGGCATTACTGGGTGAACCACGAGGAGGTGAAGTGGACATAAAAGGGTGAAGAGGATGCTGCTGTTGGGGGATGGCAACACAGTCGTATGGATATGAAAGCTATGTTTATGCACTGAAAGCACAGCAAGACAGCACCTATTGCTTAGCACTTTAATTTCAGGGCGTAAGCTAGAAAATATGAGGAACGACCTGTGCTGATAAGGTTTGTAGTCAAACTTCATTTTAGGTCTGTCTGCCTATCATAATCCAGCATAGAAATGGAAACAGTAGCCCCTGGTGAGTGTTTCTAATAAGGTAGGAGTTCTCGGTACTCTGGTGAATACTAATGAAGAGCGAAAGTATTTCTCATTAGTCGGCCTAATACTGTGCTGGTGGACTCGTTCAGTCGAAGCTTTGTGTCTGCGAGGTGAAAAGCAAATTTGACATTTTGAAAGGGGCTGATGGGATGGAACAAGTGTTCCCTAAAGCAGATCCATTTTCTCCACAGTAACTAAGGTCAGTCAAATTTAGAGTCCCATATTCATACAAAGCATAGCTTGGTCATTATTTTACATTACCTCTCATTTCTGTGTCTGCTTGTTCATCTGCATATAAATTCAGTTTTTTATATAAAGATAGCACACTGAAAAGCAGCTTTTTAAATAATAATAACAATGATAATAAACTTGATTATGTAGCACTTTTACTTACAAAGTTACAAAGTGGTGAAAATGATGCAATGATGCAAGTGCATGCCCAGGCACACTTGGAGCAGGGCCC
>NW_005187435.1:2392005-2408647 GCF_000239375.1 Pundamilia nyererei | reverse complement strand
CCCTCCCATTCTACTTTTAAATACTCTAGGAACAACAAGTAGGCCTGCAGAGCAAGAGCGAAGTGCTCTAATAGGGTGATATGGTACTAAACTCTCTTAATAGGAAGAAACCTCCAACAGAACCAGGCTCAGGGACAGTCAGCCATCTGCCCTGACTGGTTGGAGGTGAGGGGAGAAAGACAGGACAAAAGAGATACTGTGGAAGACAGCCAGAGATTAATACTAACAAATGATTAAATACAGAGTGGTGTATGAACAGATAGTGGGAAAAAAAGATGAGTGAAGAAGAAACATTTAGTGCATCATGGGAAGCCTCCAGCAGTGTAGGCAGCATAACTGAAGGAGGACTCAGGGTCACCTGATCCAGCTCTAACTATATGTTTTATTAAAAAGTAAAATTTAAATCCAAACATTAGAACAAAAGAGAGTGTCCGTCTCCCGATTCCAAACTGGGAGCTGGTTACACAGACGAGAAGCCTCAAAGCTGAAGGCTCTGCCTCCCACTCTAGTTTTAAATATCCCAGGAACCACAAGTAAGCCTGCAGTCTGAGAGCGAAGTGCTCTTTTGGGATAATACACTACTATAAGGCCATTAAGATAAGATGGGGCCTGAATATTAACCCTCTCATGCTCAAATTAAACTTTTTGTTGCTAATGCACAACCAAGTCCTGCAGTGGTACTTCTGAGTAAAAAAACCTCATAAAATATGTATGTGGGTAATCAGGTTGTTAGTTTTTAACTGTTGCAAATCGGCAACGCCTGCCTTGAGAGGGTTAAAGACCTTGTATGTGTGGAGAAGGATTTTAAGCTAGATTCAGTGAAGAGAAGCTATTGTAGGAGAAATGTGCTCTCTCTTTTTAGTCCCTGTCAGTACTCTCGCTGCAGCATTTTGGATCAAGTGAAGGTTTCCAGGGAGATTTTTGGAAACCTCTCTAGTTCGCAATGGCTCATCATAGCAGGTAGTTCCATATATCTGATTTGAGAGACTTTTACATTGAATACCCATTCTGACACAACCCCGATAGATTTGTGTCTCCTCCCAGGCTCAGACTGGGGAACCTTTTACTTGTTAGCCAAGGGTGCAAAGCACCACCCTATGAAGAGTAGTAGGCTCTTCAAAAGATTGTGGTTACATCTCACAGTTCACCTGTGGTTGATCAGGAGTGTTCACACAGGAAGAGGTTAAAACCACATTGCTGGCACACACAAAACATGCACAATGCTTCTGTTTTGTAAGGCTGTTTTTCGTTAGCGAAGCTTTTTAGAACTGTTCCATTCACCCAAATTAAGTATTCTTATTCATCTTGGAGGCACATTAAGAAACCCAATTGCAAGAGCCATCAATAGTTTATGAAATATATTGGCTTAAGTCATTTTTTTCTGTCTTTGCTTTGCGAAGTCATCGTTGTGTCAGATACAGCATGCTACACCAATGAGTACATGCAACTTTAATTGTATAGGCTTCACAGCTGCGGCTTTTTTGTTTTCCAACATTTGGCATAAAAATAAAGCCTTTGTAGTTGTACTGTCCCACTCAACCTTGCCTCATATTCACCCTTAATTTAAAATAGTGGAGAAAAGTGGGCTGACAAAAGTGAGATGTGACAAAGTGCAAAGGTTTTACACAGTTTGATGTGTTGTTAATATTTACTTTTCTAGTTTTTAAATATTCAATTTGGACATTAACCCTGTTAGATGACCACAGATAGTTGTCTTGATTTCTTTAGCTTTGATTTTGTTTTTCCCTTATCAGGAGCTCAACAGTCAAAAACTATTAGCATCATCAAGAATTGTGGTGTGATCAAATTAGGCTGAAGACAGATTTTATCACATTCCTGCACCATATCCTCACACCAGTGACAGGAGCATAAACACAAATGCATCGTATCATTCCAACAAAAGTAATTTAGGAACCCACTGCTCAGGGCAAACAGCTGGTTTAAAAATGCTGAAAATAAATTCACATGCTGTGCAGAGTTTATGGAAAAATGTGAGAATGACAAGCAGGAGATCTTCAGTCAGTTATTTCTGACACCACAAACACGGCCTTGACCCTGCTCCTGAACTGCCCGTTCTTAATCCGTCCAATTATATGTTAAAAACAGTGTGTTGCCTGACCCCCCGCCTTCTCTCTGGATCAATAAGTTCCATGCTACATATATGATTGATGATCCTGACATATATCCCAACTTGATAGATAGCACTACTGACTGTTCAGGCATGTTCTCTGAGGACAGTAGTTACAGATGTGCTGCTACAGCTTGAAGGTCACTCTGGCATAAAGTGTGTGTTATCACTAAGCATGTAAACTAACAAGGGCAAGAAAATTTAATTGACCCAAGTTTTGACCTATAAAATTCATTTGTAGCTCGATGATAATAAAATTCTTGATTAACTTATATTTCACCTTGATTCAGCCCCTAATTTCTTTCACCATCTGAAATAAGCCTTTTAGCTCCCGCCACTATATGATCCCTTTAAGTCTGGCTTTGTCCTAACGTATTGTCCTTTGCCAGCATCAAATCCTATCTCAGCAAGACCCAACAGATAAATAAAAGACTATCAGAAGCATATTTTAGTTTTTCATTCACAGTCTGTATGAAACAGTTGCTATATGTACCCCTGTTAATAGAAGTAAATGAAGGAAAAGCTCTGAAATATCCACTGAGGGAATACAGACAGTAAAGTAAAAAGTGAAGCTTTTCTCTGTAATATCTGCTTGCAATGCCTCTCAGAACCAGTTTATAATTATAAAGAGCAGATGTATAATTATATTAGGTTTAAGTGCATTCTCTTAGCTGAACCATTCAATCTGATTATCAATATAAGGCAAACATTTGAATGGTATACAGTAACGTTGCTAGTCATGAGTGGTTCTGACTCCAGACTATTGCCCTTTACAGATGAAATAGCAGCCTTGCCAATCAGCTTTGGCTTAGATAAAAATCCAACTTCATACTTGTCTCTTTTAATTTAAGAGTGCTCCTTGACGTGGAGTGAACAACAAACAGGATTAGTCTGTTTGTTCTTCTTACTTGTTTTGAATTTAACTATCCATCCTGTTAACCGCTTTTCCAGTTCAGGATCTTTGGGAAATCGGACCCTATCCCAGTTGTTACTTGGTGAGGTGTGGGGCTGGACAGTTCTGGAAAATTCAGATATGACATGCTGAATGTGCCTGAAAAAGGCAGGGGATTTATGTTGTATGACAGTGTGAAAGAAGCTGCGGAAATGAACTGCAGAAGCAGCAAAAGAAATATTTTTGCTTTTCTATTAATAAGAAGCCTTGGAGGCAACAGGAGCGGCTCATTTATGGGCTCGACACAGGGGTTAGTAAATTTAATTCAGAACCAAAATTGAAACTGTCTCTGCAAAAAGAACATTCGACAAAGCTGAATTATGTTGTCTTACATAGTTTCACTTTCAGTGCCTTCACTAGACATCTTTCAACAAACAGCCTGTTAACTTATCATGCAAACAAGCAATGCACACTCTCCCACTCTAACACACCAACATGCATTGACACCTCCCTTTCCCCTAAAGGTGCTCTCTCACGACACATTTGGTTTTCAATTTTCAAGAGGGGGTTGTGTGCAGTGACTGAGGGTCTTTTTTCAAGGCCTCCCAACAATAATGCCCTGGCTTATTACCCTATTTCTAAGATTGAACTGGGTTCTATCGATCCTAAGTAAAGCACTAGCAGACACAGATTACCCAGCCATGTTGACCACAGAGAAAAGAATAAGGACCCTTTTGAACAACTGCAAACAAGAGGAAACAACACACCCTAGACACAGTGAAATTGTGAAGCAGAGGAACCCATATATATTTGTAGTTGCACTGCATGTCACCCAGCATTAGTTAAAATTCCACCCAAGATCCTTTAGGTCCCTCACAAAGCTGAGGAGTCAGTGGTACAGATAACCTTGGCATATTTTAAAATTAGCCATATATTTTGCCCCGAGCATCTTATTGACAAGCACAATTGTGTTTACAAATGCACAATTGACATTCCTCCCACACGATGCCTTAGCCTCTTTTGTTGTCTGTCATCTATCCTGAAGAGCATCACCCACATGGCAGCATCATGCAGGGCTTAAATTAAAACACCTTTTCAGACAAATCAATTTGCTCGTGCGTCCCAGCAGAAGAAAATCATCTTTAATGACAAAATATGGCGTGACATTGAAAAAAGGAATTAATTCATACAGCTTTGAGAAACTGGAGGTAGAAAGAAATATATCAAAGAATTCACACCCACCTAATCACCAAGATGATTATAGCTCTAAATGAGCTGTTTCCTACATTCTCTGTAAACATAAAGCAGTGCTGAAAATAAATATTTTCATCTATATGACAAAAATCAAACACGGCAGTGGGTGAAGCTTTATACTTTCACATTCATAGATGAATTGAGTCCTGAATAGGAGATCTCTAAAATACGTCTGAAGTGCTTTTCCAAACAGCAAACAACACATGTAAGAAAAGCACATGTAGAAATGCAGTTCTGCTGCATGCTTTTTGAAAAGCTGGCACATATCAAATTTTGTCATCAGTTCTTCAGTTCTCCAGCGCCGTGCAGTCTCCCACTCTTACATGCGAATAAATTATGACTCATGTAGAGGGAAAAGTCAATGGCACTACACATGCTGACAAGAATAATCGGAAGAATGAGTAATTACTTTGGATTTAGAAAATGAAAAGCGTTTTCCAAAAGCATGTTTTCAAATGAAAGCATACACTTATTCTACTAGGCAATAGCCTTAAAAGGTCCATCATCAAACACATAATTTCAGGCATTATGACTCTAAAATGGGGTGACAAACACCAATGAGAGAACATGTGGAGAGGCAGACGTACTGCGCTCCACAACTATCGAAAAGCTGGAGCAAAACAACCACTACCAGCGTTTTGACGTTCACCATCCTCCGGGGTCATGTTGTCTCTCACTCAGAAATGCAAGTGCATCCTGACTCACGCAGAGAGTCTATTTATACTGACTTTGCCAGTGCAGAGTGGGACATAATGTTCTCTGGTTAAGAGAAGAGCCCGGACTCACTTGTGGAGAGTCGTGATGCCCTCTTGCATCTCCAATTTACCTAAATAAGAGGATTAGCTCTCATTAGATGGGGCTGGTAAACACCGCCACTAAAACAAACTGATTATAGTATCCCAGAGTGGGAGATGCAAAAAAGCTGTTACTGTAGTAGCTGTAAACATGTTAAATCCCTAAGAAGAGAATGTCAAGAAACAAAGAAAATATTCTTGTTTTTGGAAAAGAACAAGGATGGAGATCCTGTGCTGGATGGTTGAATAAAGACAGCAACTTTTATTATTTTCATGTTTCCATCAGTTTTCCAGCAATCTTAATGATGGGTTTTTTAATCCCACTGAATGATAATGCCCCTAAAAAAAGTAAGGATAAAGGATTTCCCCCCACTGTTTCTCGTTTTTGAACTAACTGTCTCAGCTTTGCTTCATAGCTAAAGTTACAATTGTAAATTGTAAATTTTAGGCTGTTATTAACCATTTTTAGTGTATATTTACTCCCCTTACCTTAGTCTTAAAGGGTATATTTATTTCTTACTCTTTCTATATTTATTGTTGTTCTTTTGCACTGAATGGAACTGGAGACTGGTCATCTTGTCTCTCTATATACTGTACTGTATATAGCAGAGATGACGATAAAGTTTACTTTGACTTTGACTTGACAACATGCACATATTTTGTTAGAAATATCAGCATCAATTTTGAAAAAAACACTGGTACCCTAACTGGTAAAAAGGAGATACTGGGTTTGCACTGAAATAATCATTCTTTGCACCAAAAACCTCCTTGTGATTGCTTTGGTTGCTACCAAGTTGCCTTGATTGCTGATAGTGTAGCTTGCATGGCACAGAATCGCATGTCTGCAAACACCTGCTAACTAGCTGAGCAGTAGTGAAATCCACCTGGAACCTGGAAGAGGAGAATGTTTGTTTTTAAAGTAAACCGCTTGCCCCATTCCTGCAACTAAAATGCTTTCGAGAGGTGCAGGTTTTCTGAAGGCAAATGGTCTGTTTCCATTTTGCATTACACTTTTCACAGTTTCACACACAGTTTTCAATGCAGCTTAGCAGCTGTTAGCAACCTCCAGCAGCTACCCACTAACTGGTTAGTGAATATGCATTTTTCTGTAGCAACTGGCGGTTGCCGGGAGGATGCCAACCCTTCTCTTTGTCTGTGGAAATGAGGCCTTACTGCTGGTTTTCACACCGGGGATTGTTCAACAATAGTTAGGCAGTGCTGCTTTAACAGAAAGATGTGTGAGTAATCTGGAAATCACCACTCAGGTTGTTCTACTTGACAGCAAAACTAAAACCTTCCCACTCATTAACCCGATCTCCAAAACAGAATGACAGTCCAGCTTGTTACAGGCACATGATGTTGACATCTCCCTGCAATGTGTCTGTTCAACGTGAAGTCAAGGTCTGAATAATAAATACAGATCTATTAGGAGGCCTTGACGCTCTTTTCCCTGACAGGCAGAATGTGACCTCACTCGGCCCAAGGCAGGAACAAGCCTGTTCAGTTTGGATATAACTTTCAATCTGCACAATGTTTACATCGTCACAGAAAATCACAACAGTGCACTGCTTTGAATGGCAAATGAGTTCGGTTTTATATAAAAGGAACAAAAGTAACAAAAGGAAGTAGGAAGTAACCAATAATTTAAAAAATAAAAACTATAATGGAAATTGCCTTTTGCAAATGAGCAGTTTCTCAGTATTACGGTTTAGGATGACAAACTGATTTGCAATTCCTTGAATTATACAAGATTGCAGTATGTCAGTAGTACAGTAGTATAATACAATTTTCACAAAGTAATCTGTCACCATGTTAAAGTGTATGTTCCATACATACTGGGGCAATATTAAGACAGAGTGCCTTTCTACTTTCACAACTTTCAAGTGACATTCATCCATAACCGCAGCCTGCGCTCCCAATGTTGCACTGTGATTTCCTAGATTCAATTTTCCAAGGCCACAAAAATCTAATAACCTCCCAGATAATGTCAGTTGAGTCAGAAGAGATGAGTGAATTGTTTTCAATAAGCTTCAGGTGTTCCAAAAAGTCAATATCAATTTGCCGAATATCTGATCTCAGACCAGCTGGACTTCATACAGTATGAACATGATTTTAAGATCGACCATTTTCCTACAAGAAACAAGAATCCAAATTTTTCTCCTCTGTGGCTGTCTTAATAAAAGCTGCAATATTGAAAAATATGACCACAATAAAACTGAAGACATTTAAAGTGCTCGCAATATGCTCGTAAAATACAATACATGAAATATGACTTGTTTAAAAGCACAGAAATACTGCAAAACATTAAAGTCGAAATAATAAAATTTATAGAAGTGTTGAGGTAGAAAAGCTCCACTAGGCTTCCATTAATCAATGGACAATCACGTTTTCTACATTCAGTCAGTATTTATCACTATCTGGTATGAATTTATGTCAGTAACATAATTTTCAAATTATTTGCACTGGCGACATCTAAAGTTCTGTGCCGTGAAAACAGCTTTTGAAAGTTGGAACCAAGAAATTTCTGTCATGTTTGCTATAAACTGTATGAGCATTAGAGCAAAGAGTAAGCCCCAGCAGAATTTTAAAACCATAAGAGGTCAGGATTATAAGGTCAAACTGTGGCAGGAAGTAGAAGGATGTGTATGAAAGTTCCCTCAGTCCCTGCTTTTAGATAGGTTTGCATAATTGTTAAGAAGATTACGGTTAAGAAGATCAGTTTTTATTCCGGTGAAAGTGAATAATAAGTTTTTAAAGGTGCTTCAAAAAGGAGAAAGTTTAAATTGAGATTATCTGTTGCAAGGGAACATAAGAAAAAACAAAACACATGGGAAAAAATTGTTATGACCAACAAGTAGACAAGAATGTTAAAGCCACAGAAGGCATGCAGAGGTGAGCGTTGGAGCAGCAGTTCTCCAGACACAGTATGGCTCCACATCTGCACAAAAAGCACTCCAGCTGTTACTGCAGCTCCTTATTTTTCAGTTAGAATTTAATTTCCACACAGCCTTTTGAAAGGCACCATCTGCACGATGCCAAAATGATGCAATCTAAACACTGAAGAGCAAGCCAGTTACCTCACAAAAACTCAATTTGGGACTTTACAGAGAAGACCTTCAGGCTTTGACTATCAACAGAAGTCGTACCACAAACTGAGGTTTGAGGGCTGAGGTAATACGCTCTTCATTAAAATGCATCATAAATAATGCTGTTACACAAGAGATGCTCACCTACTGCAGGCTGTATTGCATGTATTATAGAGGACATAGTCAACAGAGAGTTTCCTTCTCAAATCTTACTCCCTTTTAATTCATTAAAAAAGATGCAAGTGATTTGAATCATTTTGCAGGTGTAGTTGTACTGCTGTCTGCAGTATTGTGTTTTTGGGGTTTTCTGTACAAGCCAAGAGTTTTACGTTGCACAAGAGCAATAACCAATACAATACTTGCAGTCTCCTGCTTAGATGTTCTATTCCAACCAACAAAGGACTCACTCACTTTTTGCATTTTTCTAGACAGGGCCTTTAGGAGCACAGTATTACAACAAAAACTTGCCACATTACTGTGAATGATGTAACTGCATGCAATTCTCTATTTAATGCACATTCTCCTGTTTTTTTGTGACTCTTGGTGAGCACCAGCAGCATCACCCATTTGATGTTTTGGATGCCTGCATCCCTAACATGAAAGTTTGTCCCCAGAGGATAAACTCATTTTCATTTTGGACTCTTTGTTTTCCTCCTGCAACACAATCTTATCAAAATGTGAACTTACAGCAAATCTAATAACTGCAGGGTCACATTACTATGAGGAGAGCTAATTCGTGCTTAAGGGGGCCATGTGTGTGTAATTTGTCTTTATGCAAGACTTTCATTATCATGCATATCTAAAGTGCTGCCTATATCAAACTGTAAGTGTGTGCACCTTTTTGGAACAGACATTAAAGCCTTCAGTTATTTGAAGTAAATGAAGCTAAACACAGATGAATTTTCCTGCACTAATACAGAAAGTTCACAAATGGTGCACAAAAGGCTAGCCAGTGGTCCCATCTGTAAATGTGGGCATGGAAGTCTTAAAGCTCCTCTGACTCCTAGATTTGACTGATGAAAAAAGGCACGTGGAAATCTGTTCTGTTAGTTTATAAACCGTGCTCTCGGATTCATAATCCGACGGATTTGCAATCCATGCCCAGATTTGGAATCTTGCCCACAGATTTATGATAGTTACAGTGCAGATAAAATGTTGTTTGTCACTGAGATACCACTTTGGGAAAAAAAGAAATATGAGACTAAAAGGAGCAAAATGGTAAATGGCCTGTATTTATATAGCGCTTTACTAGTCCCTAAGGACCCCAAAGCGCTTTACATATCCAGTCATCCACCCATTCACACACACATTCACACACTGGTGATGGCAAAAGTGTTGCTAAAATTATCGGGGGAAGAAATTAAACTTTTTTTTTTATAATGGCACCAGTTTTGCTTCTGGTAGGAAGTAAAAGTTAGAACTTACATACATTGTAGCAGCTTTATGAAACTGTTCATTTTGTTTTGTCTCTTTTCACTATATCCCACTGTGCACTGTGTGGATTTAATGCTTTGCCTCTCCAAATTCTGAAATGAATACATATGTGTGATTGTCTGTGTCTCTGTGTCAGCTCTCAAATAGGCTAGGAACATGTTGAGGGATACTCTGCCCTTTCCCCAACATTGGCTTGGATGGGCTCCAGCGCCACTGACCCTGGTCGGATAAGTGGTTAAGAAAATAGATGGAAGCTTTGGTGGGTCAGCCACAGCAATTTTGATTCATAGCCACGTGGGATCCATAATTTCACAAGCTGAATTCATGTGGCTCCAAGCAGCTTTAAACATCAATTCCCTCACATCAGCAGTGCCTCAGGCACAAAATAAAACATAACACAGATCACTGATGGACACAGATGACAAGAACGAAGGATGAGGCTCAAAAGTGGTTTTAGTGGAGAAGGAAAATGGTTCCATTAAGCATTTTGAAGGAAATGAGCTGTCTGTGATTTAGTTTTCTCTCAGTTTTTAAGTAAAGACACTGCTTCTCAGGAGACAATTTGAACAGTATTACTCTTTAGGTGAGTATCTAATGAATGGTGTGATTAATTACTTAACCATTTAATTACTTTTACTTCTGTTCTTTTGCGGTTTTGCTTGCGCTGCATTCACAGACGCTAATTACATGCAAAGAATACATAATAGTGCATATAGGGCAAATGTGTGTTCTCCCCAGCTGTTAAAGACTGCATAGTACGCCGAACCATTATCCAGTGTGCATGGACGGAGGAGTAGAAGGGAGCGTATTAGCGAACGGGGAATGGTCACGTGACAATGACAGCATGTGCGATTTGAAAGGAAGGAAAATAGAGACTTGAGCATCAGATGAGGGTCTGAGAGAATCCGTGCACTTCTCTGCGCCGCCTCCTTTCTCTGGCAGCGGAACAGGGGCAGCTCTTTTTAAAACCGCGTCCACACCCGTGCTTTAGTAAGAAATTGCTCGATTCGCTTCTGCAGAATTTCAGCTCTGACCGATCTTTTCCACCTCAGAAGTGAGGAAGCGCGTAAAGACGGCCGCCTTATAATTCTCTGTGAAGGTAAGAGAGCGGCTACAACTTTTCGGAGCAGCACAATTGATTCTTGTTGCATTGGCTGATCGATTGTTTGTGTTCTCGCGTTGTTCTGCGCCATCGACACCCGATTAAAAGTCTAGTTTAGACTATTTTTTTAAAAAATTTATTTGTTTTGTGTTGTAGTCATTTAAATGCGTGCAGAGTACTGTATGCGCACCTGACAAAGGGTGATACACATGAAACTGCATCAACAGTGCTGCAAATCGCAGCTTATGCTTATTGATCGCTCGACTTTAGAGACTAGTGTTAGTTTCTGTCAGTTCGTGCAGGTTTAATTAAACATTTGATGTGCAATCAATTCAGGCTTCGGCAGTAAATTGAAAATCTCCATTTCCAAGTAGCTTGATTAAACATGGGAATTTGCATGGGAATGCAATTGATTTTAATGCTCTAAAGCTTTTGCTTACTAGCCTACTGAACGCCCCAACTTTATGTTCTTTTACGTTTTTATAGTAATTTTCAGCACGAGAAAAGAAAGCTTGGAAATGATCGATATATTTTTCCATATTTTTATTTGTGTTTTTGTTTAGATAATTATCACTGCTGGTGGTTTGATTATGGAACAGTCTGCTGGTTACAGAAACGGTGATTCTGTTTAGAAAGTATTTGAAGAACCTTACTGAATTTTTAGGGAAACTGCACAGTTCTGTCATCATACTGGGCATCTGAAAAAGGGATTAACCAGCTGCTAAAAGGCTGTTGGAGTGCTGGGGAGCTTCTGTGGTGAAGTAATGTGATGGAAATCGGTTATTTCATTTAGATATTTGACTGCACTGGCACATAAAAACATAACAACCAATACTTTCTCACCTCAGGACTCCACTTCATATTTTCATCTGTCAACAGCATTAGGCTAGAAATTTAGTAGGTTTCTAGTAGCAGCTTGTGCAAGCTGACAGCATGAAGGAGAATTGATTCCGTTGGTTCAGCATTACTGGAACTACTTCCACAGTCCATCTGGCCGATATGGGTCTGCGTCTTAACAATGACCTGCCTGTGATGGAACCTCAGTATTGGGTATCCTGGATGCCCAGCTGGCCACTATCATATATTCATACCTAACCTGATTGCATTCTGAATCGACTTAACCTTAAAATCACGTAATGATTTTAAGGAGCAAATAACTGATGTTGATTTTTATAGATTATGTAATAGAGAAAGCTCATTAAATGGGTGTTTTTTTGCTTAACTTTTGCTTTGTTTTACTCAGTTAAAGCTCTATGAAGTTCTTTGTCCTTCATTCAAAGAGGTGAAAAGCATACAAAAACTATTCTGTCCAGAAATGAAGAATAGCTGTGGGGGTATTGTGCATGTTCTTTTTTTGTTAGAGCAGGGCTATAAATGAGGAAGTTTGGTGCATTTTTCCATCTTAAACTGCATTTCCATTAATTGTGTTTTGACATAATAATGTAAATCATCTTATGTCCTATTCTATTAAAGTTTTCACTTTTAATGTTCCAAAAAAAGGGAACAAATACATAGTCCTTTATTTTAAAATGTTAATAACCTATGTGCAGAACTTCTAACTTTCTTTCCGTTACACCCCAGCTTTAATTCAGTTTGATAATCAGTTGATATGTAGATAGGAAATAACAAAAGCAGTAAACACAATTAGCAGTACAGCTTGGGCTGTACTGAAATTGTTGCATTTATAGCTGAGCCTTTGCTTTCGCCACTTCCAGACACCTTTCTGATATGCAAATAGTAAAATGCATTGTCCAAAATGTTTCTATATTAGGATATATGCTAAACTAACTTACATGTTCATAGCTATTAAACAATGTGGTTTGTTTGTTTGTTGTAGAATAGATTTTCACCCCTGTGATGTATCATAAATGTTTAATAAGTCCTCAAACCACTGAATTAAAAGGTTTGCTGCTGTTTGGTTGATGTTGGGAGTTGTGTTTTATTATAGAAACACATTTAAAATAATCTTATACCCAGATGGTGAAGCTGAAAGTAAATACAAGTAATGATGACAGGTGCAATGAACCATCTTTGCACTGAGTGATGCAATCAGCAGAGTGGATTGATTAGTGTTGGAAACCCTTGGAGAATCAAAGCCACTTTTCCCTTAGTCAGATGACAATTTCCACAAGTGGTTGAGGTTTAAAGATGATCTTTTTTGGATGTGAGGGTTAGTCTGAGGCTTGTGTTAGACAACATTCACATAATAATAATGATAATAATCAATCTTCTAATAATTAGAGCACCTCAGATATATCTGGAATATTTCTACCCCCCTTCACTCTTTTGGCCTAAACGTATTGATTAAAAACTATACATAATCTGTGCAGGCAGACTTGAAACACTTAATATTAGTCCTTGTTCATTGGCATTTACTGGGTAAACAAAACCAAAAGTTGTACAATTTCAAAGCGAGGCGTTTTTTCTTTTGTGAAAAACAAAAGTCTTTATCAGACATAATTCTGCCTTCCTTTTCTTTAGTCTCTCTTTTGTTCTTCCACTTCAATGTTGCACTGAAAACCCCCTCTATTGACATGGTTTTTACTTAAGTGGCTCTGATAGTGTTTTCAATAATTCTGAAAAGCTTTTACTCGGCAGGCATTTCCCTGCTATTATCGTCAAACCTTTACCATGTTGTTCAGATACGTTCACTTGCAGTTTTAAATACGGAGATATGTCTACACATTTAAACTGCAAGCAGACTGAATTGCAACCCAGGAAAATTACTTTTACACAACTTTATCTTATTTAAATATTCTTTGAATGACCCAGAACTCCATGCACTTGCTTACACTGCAATTAAGCAAGATGCCATTTATTTCAATAAAGACCATTACTAATATTTCAGGATTAAGCAAATTCAGAAAGATATTACAGTACATATTAACAGTAAACAGTACATATATGCTAAAGGCTCTGCTGCTGTGTATATTGTTCTATTAAAGTAGAAAACCTGCAGAGCTATTGGACTAACAACACACCATTCTCTGACAGTGGCAGTGCTCTGTTGTTTAAAAATCACACAGACCAGCAGGTTAAGGATGCAATTAATAAAGATCCAATTTTAAGACTCTGCGAGACCATGACTGACGCACTGCTGGTCTGATTTTAATGAATAGGGTGGGAAGGGTGCCGGGTGTTATAGACCGGCTGGAGGGGTTCCTGCATTATTCACAAGCGATCCCAAATGCAAGACGTGCCAGAGTGTGGAAGCTATATAATCACACTCGAATCACCTAATCCAAAGCACCAATGCACAAACAAAATCTTCAGTCTCAGTGACTTTAAGTATTTATTTTGTTTCCTGCCACCCCTCTAAAAACAGATGTCTGTTCCTGTGTTGCTCACTGCCTGATGAAGCTTCACCATTTGGCTGACTGTTTCTATATGCTCATCCAAAATAAATACCTTCTAGCAACAGCCTAATTGTAAGGTGTTTAGGGAACATTGGTAAATTGTAGCATCTATCGGCAGCCTGCGTGTGAGGCACTTAGCATAAATATATAAATTACAGCTACAGAAAATAAACTGGGTTACATTCTCCTTCTCTACATAGTGGAGTGCACATTGGTTACATTCCAGGATGCCTAAAAACACATTAAATTTTCAACCTGTTGGAAAGGCAGGAGTGAGATTTGGGCTAAAGAACAAAAAGAATTGCTTGCAGGTATGGCTTAGTTCCCTTCCCCTTATAACATAGAGCTAAGAATTAGATCAAAATCAAAGCTTTCGAGAGACACCGCTTTATATTTTTCCCATATTTGTGAGAAACCTGAATAAATTTTAATGGTGAAAGCATTTCTGATGACGATGAAGACAAGTCTTTGTCTGTCTTTGTGACTGTTCAATGATTTCTGTGACATGAGAAAAATAGCTTAAAACTAGAGACACTTTTTTTTTTTTTTATATTACATCTCAAAAATGAGACGGAATGAAAGAGATAAAGCGTTTGTTAATTTTTTTGATTGTTTGATGCATTCAAAGTGCTGAGTGTTGTTCCTTGAAAATATATGTAGTTTGCCACATGTATCGGGGGCATTAAACACATTATCATGTTAGACACAGCCTGTCAGATGCTGTAACTGTCTTTGAACAAGAGTCTGTTTTTATGACCAAGAAATGACCTACCTCCAATCACACATCCAGACACACGCTTGCGCACACATGCTCATGTGCATTTCTGCAGATACACAAGTGTCAATTTGAATCTCAGGTTGATTCATGCTACACTGAATCAGATGAATCTCACAGTTTCCCTCATTCTGTCGGCTGACACTGATTTCCTCAGAGGATCGGAAGATGAAAGGAAAATGTAAGTATGTAAAGCCTATAAACCATAGATGAAAGACAAGTGGAATGGGAGGGGGGAAAGAATTATGGCTCGGAGGTAAAGTCGCAGTACTATGAATTGTAAATGTGTCAAGTGACATTACATGACATGGTAAGTACAAGCATGGCGTGCTTAGTTTGTTTTTGCATTTCGGTAAGACCATCATCTCTGCATCCATTTTTGCAGGAAGATGAACATATAGTGAACAATAGCAAGACAAAATGCCGTTGAAGTTATCCCACTGATCCCTGGAACAAGCTCCCGCTGTACTGAAGAGGCACAGACGGTGGAATCTTGACTGAGAACACAGTACTAAAAGCTTGCTAGTCTATGCCACTTTTTTTTTTTTTGTTGCAAGGTAAAGAAAAACCAACAATTTATATATGAAAAATCCATTTCATGTCTCTTCAAAGACACAAACTACATAAGGGAGCAAAAAGCTAACATCAGGCTACCCTTTGAGCTAGATTTAATCCTAGATTATGGGCTGTTGTGGAACTGTGGTTTATGCCCGTATCACAGCTGTGCTCATATTTACTATAATGACTTTATCACACATTAGGTTGTGCTATTTTATCAACAGCATTAATTAGATAAAAACTTTAAGCACCAGCAATAATATAGCTAGTTTGTCTCATTTATTTGCCAGTACAAAACTGGACTATGACTGTATTGTTACTAAGCAAACATTTTCTTGAACACTAGCTTGTTGGATATTTATGTATGATGTGAAATGTATAAAAGATGGAGGTAACTCCTGAATTTGAAAAATTGAGGGAAATGCTTTAAACTTGCATTCTTTAATGGCCAGCAGGGGGTGACTTTGATTGTAAAAAGACTTGGTATTGGATAAAATGTTATGACCCTCATCCCTCTCATTGTGTGACCTCAGTAAGGACTCGGTCACACTAGTGTGATCAGGAAAATCCTTAACTGGCAAGTAGTTGTCTCTCTAGGGCTGATGGCAAAAGTTGTGATCACTTAGAGGTTGAGCGTGCAGAATCCTCAAACTCAGGCTACCTCCAAAAAAGGTCACCCAATCTGACTGCAACTACTCTCAGACTGGTGAAGGTTAGACGAAGAATTAAATGCAGACAGATTGCTGACACGCTGCAATCAGTCAGTCAGTCTATGCCAATGACCACAACTCATCTGGTCCATCATGTGGTAAAAACTACTTTTGGCTGTTCCTTTTTCACAAGGGGATTGCCGCAGTGGGTAGGTCCTCATGTATGATTCGGCAGATTTCCACACAACCCCCCAGGGGATTTGTGTCCCCAGCTAGTTTTAACCAGTTCGAACCACCATCCTTGCAGTTGTTAAGTAAATGTGTAAACTGGTACCCTGCAGAAATACCTGCTATATCAGATAAGAAAACAAAAAGCCAAGTTCCTGAGGTTTCTAACTAGCAATTTACAGCAAATTGTGTTAAACTGAATGCAGAAAAGCATGTCTTATTTTGCACCTGGTATGTGTGTGAGTTTGCTGCTAGGAGTTTTTTACTTACTTGATTTGAGGGGGGGGGGGGGTGTTATCCGAAGAGGTGCATAATTGGCACCGGTGGATGGCTCAAAGCTGTGAGCTCTGTGCCAACACTTTTGCCCTGAGTAAACAGTGTACTG
>NW_005187435.1:2382302-2391690 GCF_000239375.1 Pundamilia nyererei | reverse complement strand
CATTTTATTTGTAGTGTGAACAAGCAGACAAAAAAATCGGATTTGATCAAAAAATCTGAATTGAGCATTAAGACCTGCAGTGTGAACGTAGCCTTATTTTCCAGTGTTTCACACTTTTAGTCTCATTTCTACACCCCCTTCCCTCTTTTCTCAGCAGTGTGCAAACACAGAACAACATTCATGTTTCTACCTTTGTTTTATAAGATGTTAGCATTACTTGAATTCATACGCTTAGTGTTCCCAGTCTCATGCTTTCCCCTTTAGACACATGCAGTCAAATGCTACAATACAAATGATTTAGAATTACCAGAATTAAAATATGCAAAAATGACTCTGCTCTGTAATGTATTTTCAGCATCATGGACTGCAAGTTGTAACTGTTGATGATGCAGTGAATGACAATCAGGTCAAGATCTTTTCACTCACGAGGCTGGCTGCTCTCGTTCTCTCTGTCTCTCCTGTCTATTGGCCCATCACAGCAAAACCAACAAACTGTGTGCATAACATTTCTGCAAAGATTTTTTTTATTGCAAGAGCTTCAAACTTCACAAAGTGGGACAGCAGCCCTGGTGCATAACTCCAATTCAGTTTCACACGATTCATTAACACACAGATGGCTTTGGACCTGACATTATCTGTTAATACTGCTTTGTCTTCGTCTACACATCGTACACGTCATCTGTTACGCACACAAGGGCGATCGTGGCTCAAGAGTTGGCAGTTCGTCTTGTAATCGGAAGGTTGCCGGTTCGAGCCCCGGCTTGGACAGTTTCGGTCGTTGTGTCCTTGGGCAAGACACTTCACCTGCCACCTACTGGTGATGGTCAGAGGGGTCGATGGCGTGATATGGCAGCCTCGCTTCTGTCAGTCTGCCCCAGGGCAGCTGTGGCTACAACTGTAGCTTGCCTCCACCAGTGTGTGAGAGTGAATGAATAGTGGAATTGTAAAAGCGCTTTGAGGGTTTCGAAAAGCACTATACAAATGCAATCCATTATTATTATTATTATTACAGACTTCAGGTTTATACAGTAGAATAGTTTGTAACAAAGTAACTCTCCGGATAAATCCTGTGCTCCACCCAAGTCTCAGTTCTCATGAGTATTTTAGATCACTTTAGATCTGACCCAGTCTGTGGTTGAGAAAGTTGCAACCATTGCAGATTCTGCGAGTCCACTCTTGGCTGGCAACAGACGACAACGGATTTGTGATTTATCACAATTAATCGCGGTATTATCGCAAACATATTGAATGTAACTGCCAACTTGACCCATTTAAACTAAAAAGTTATACAAAGTTGACTCTGTATTGTTGCTCTTTTATCCCTATTTTATGGCTGTTTTGTTGGTTTGAAGATGGCACCTGATTGGTTAGTGGTCTCAGACCTGAAACCACTGGAAAAGGGATGGATGTTGCAAGTTGATAACACCTGGTCATCAGTTCATTTTCCTTAGTGTAAATGTAACCTAAACAATTTCACGATTCCTTTTGGTGCTCAATCTCTAGTTTTTAATATTATTGACTAAAACATGAAACTCATTAATAATCACAAGTTAGTTATTTACACTGTCTGTGGTGTATGTCTACACATTGCTGCCCAACTGCTTTCTATCATGTTGACTGACATTTTTTTTCTGTGTACAATGTTGTTCATTCATTTTCTCCTCTTCGTCTGCAGAAATTTCTTTTAGTGGGCTTACAGACGAGAAAGACAAATAAGCTTTGGAATACAATTAATTTTCTTATATTCTGCAAATAACCCATTAAAATAATAATCAGAATTCCCAGCAAAAAAATCATCTCACTAATGTCCACTCACTGTCTTGAACTTCCTTGCCTCGAGTGCTGCGTCACAGTTTCTGAACACCAGTAGCTCTCAGGCTCTGTTAGTTGTAAGCCATGTGTGTCCCTACCTCTTTCTGTATCCCGAGTAACATCTGTGGCTCTGGGCTTTACTTCCATGTGAGCAGTAACTGTCATAGCATTTAGTCTGCTGGGCTGCAAGAGGACTTTTGCACCAGGTGTAAATTTGTTGTTTCTTAAACACAGTGCCCCTAGTTTGTCATAATTCATTTAATGAAAAAGCTTTATTCTTGTGACGTTTCAGGATGAATGAGTCAAGTTTAAGATGCTCATCCCTCTCCTGTATCCAAAGTACAGTACATCTGAATATCAAATACTATTGCAGTGAACCGTTTAGATTTCACCTAGACTAGTTGTTGGAAAATATTTCAAGGTGGTATATTTGCTTTATTCTTTTCAGCCTTTCTAACCTCTTTGAAAACATTAGAATATTAGAATTCCAGGTTGTGAGCAAAATTCCTTGAATCTCCAACAAGTAATAACAACTCAATGACCAAACTTAAAGCCCAAAGCAGCAGTTGCTGAATATATGCTTTTCCCTAGCAACAGGTGGTTGCCAGATGGCCACTGACCAGTCTCTAAGCCTCTGTGATTGGAGTGTTATTCACTTGATGGCACATTGTCACGCATCCAAAATAGTAGACACATTATTGTAACATGGTTATTGGTCTGTGTAAATGTGTCAATATAATGTTTGCTACATACTTTGAAGCACCTTGAGGAGATTGCGATTGTGATTTGGCACTAGATAAATGAAACTGAATTGAATTGAACTGGACCCCCCTAGGAAACCCTTGTTACATTTAAGACTCTACTTGCATACTCGCTTTGTGCCATCATTTTTTGGATAATCAAGTGCTATAGATGATATCTCGTTCCACAACATTAGAATAAAAATACAAATCTGTTCACATTTCTCAAGCTGGTAGAAGAGTGACAGGAGCTCTATGTAAGTGCAAGAAGTCTTGTTTGATGTCTGTAGTGTGCAACTTCTCTGCCCTACTTTTTGGTGTGTAATGTGCCTTTGTTTAGAGCAGCATGTAGTGGATAACATTTATAGCACCTGAAATTAGCTGATTCACTGTATAGGAGACTATATGCTGAACTAGTGGAAAAACCAAATATATAACCTTTGTGTAGACTGCAGGATTTTTAGCTGAGTAGAAAGGTGAGTGGAAAGAGGAACCGTGTCAGGTGACACTACTGGTTGGGAAAGCAGGTAGATGAGAGCAACACTTTCTGAAACTGCAGAGTTACAAAACAAAATGACTGAAGCTGTGACTGAGCTGTAAGGGCACTCAGAGAATGCGTCCTCTGCTAATCACGTATTTTTAAACGAGGTGATTCTGTTCCACTCCAACATTTACTGGGTGTTTTTAAAATTTTCCTCATAAGCAGAATAGTTTCATGCCAGTATGAATCAAGGCAAATGAAGAGAATATCTAAAGCTGAGAGAGCCTCTAAAAAATGCCCTCTATTCTCCATAATTACAGACACCTACATGTAATTGACCTTAATGAGGTGTCTGAGTGTGACGCTGGTATATTAGCTATCTGTGGAGCTCTGTCAAAGACTCAAGTTCAGTGTTATCACAAACCACAGACAGCCGCTTCTCTAAAGCTAATAACTTGATTTGCTCTCATTTTCACGTGGAAGTCTGATATAGTAACATTTGTATAGTTATTTTTCACATAGTTAACTTATGCCATTGTCGATAAAACCTTAATGCTTAGCAGTACAGTCCATATTTACCTGGTCAAGAAACTCCTTGTACTCTTTTGATTCTAGAACTGTAAAATATAGTTTTTGTGGGATGTTATAATAGGAATCTTGTTTAGTATTCCTTATTGCTATCACAGATCCCATTTCATGTTGCTGCTTTATAACCAGCTAGAAGTGCTGTAGCACTCTGATCATTCACCTCTTGTCTGCACATGTAATGGATACCAACCAGTCAACTTTGCACTTCCTCAAAAACCAGTCTGAGATAAGCATGTGGGAGGGCTCGCTTTTCCTTCAGCCACTGATTTGTTCTTTGATTGCCTTTGCCGCTGTTCTTCCAATAGCATCCAGGTGTCAGCCGCACCCCTGCAGAGGCTGATGATGTTATCAAAACGTCCTCCACTTACACTTTTGTCATTATAGAATATGTTATCACACTTTCACATTTTTCTGCAAGCACAACAAAACCCTGTGGTTTTACATTCTCTGCTGGAAAATTACTGAGAATGAGTTTCATCCTGAATTACAGGCAGCCAAGTCATCCCCCTCTCTGTCCTCCTGAGAAGCATCAGCCCTGATGCACTGAGAGAGAGCCAAATTTTAAATGATGTCAGATGGTGTGTTTAGAGCTTTAGAGGAGCAGTGCTAGGCACCAGCGGAATAGGAGCAGCAGCAATTCATTAATAAAATGGCCAAGAAGTGGAGTCCATTTAACCTGCTGAGGTCATCTATATGCACATCTCATCCGATAGAAAATGTGTTTTATGCTTTCATATTTCCCATTAATGTAGCTTTAGTTACTTTATGGGATATGATAACTTTACAGGAAAAGCAAACAGAATTTAGCTGCCTGGAACCCCCGTTTAAATAACTGCAATTTGCTTTGTGCCATGATCGACCTGAGTATTAATCCATGTGTGCTGGTTTTCTCAAACATGTTAATGATGCTCATGCTCTGGAAGCCCAGCGGCTTGAAAAGTGAGAACAGCTGAACGTCATCTAGTTTTAAAAGCTGGCACTCTGGTGTTCCTGCGCTCACCATTGTGATATGGCAACTGAGGAGGAAATTTTTGCTGCCAAGAGCGGCACCTTTTCGATGCCAGGAAAATAAATGATCAAAAAAATGTATTAATTTTCAACTTTGGCAACCATTTCCCTGGTATTGGTGTTTCACCTTCCTGGGAAGAAAAGACTAGCTGGGCCATAAAGTCAGCATATTTTTGAGTAGAAGCTATTATAATGACCCGCACATGTACACACATCAACTGGTGGATTAGGACAGCTGTCATGTGATCATGTCAAGTGTAGATGGAGAATATTGGAAATATTGGAGTTATTTTTCCAACTTAAATATTTGTCTTTATTTAAAATATAATTGTTTCTTGTCTGTACATTTTTAATACCTGCAGATTGAATAAAGGCTTGTCAAGAGGCAATATTAAATGAAGAGCAGAGGATACCAGCAAACATGCACTAGAGACTCTCCACTGAGCTGACGATATTGCACATAATTATACAAATTATACAGTACTTGTCTGAAAATTTCTCTTTATGATATTTTTAACTGTTGTCTTTGCATAAATGGAACCCACATGCATGACTGGACCGGCTACCAAAACATAAGACTGAGAATCTTGAACTAGAGCACAAACAGAGGGACTTTATTCTCTGAAGTTTGCTGCTGCACAATATTTATCTTCAAACTGTCATTTTGGTCTCTATATTTTGGAACTATAAAACAACACAAGCATTTGCAGACTGGGGTTTGTGCTGCGGTGGAGGATGACACATTCCTTGTCATCTATATTTGTGAAAACTGCAAAAATGCAGTCTCGGCTGGAGTTGTTTCAGAAATAACCTGGGATTTTTTTTAAATTAATTACTTCATTTTTTATTTTTTTTAATACCATAAAAACCTATTATTATTATTATTATTAGTAGTAGTAGGAGTAATAGTAATATCAATAGCATTTTTGCAACTTTGATTACATCAAATGATGATTGTCTTAATACACTTAAACAATCTGAAGTCAGTTTCTTCATGACAGCAACAAGGGAAGTAAAAGTAAGTAAAAACACAATTTTAAGATGGTTGTTGTAACCTGAGGGAAATACAAAAAGCTGTCAACAAGGGAGTGATATGTTTTGACCTTAAAGTAATTGAGGTGGACATGAAGCGACACTTGGAATTGTGTTTCAGGCTATTATTTGCCAACTCCTAAGAAAAATATCTGGTTTTGAAAGAGCTAAATATTCCACTTTGTTTACCATGTTGTCATCATGACAACAAACAAATGTCATCACATTTTCATTACTTGTTATAGCAGTATTGGTTTTGATGGCATTTCCCCCAGCTAGTTAAACACTTGTCATTGTAGTACCGAGGTGGTATCAAAGCTATACATTGAATACACAGGCCTTTGATGCTCCGGGGTGATGCTGAAGAAGCAAACAATACATGCTTGAGTGACAAAACCCAAATAACAGAAATATGATGGAAATCTTTTAGAGCTGAAGAGAGTCTGGTGGTAATTTTCAACAGCTAGACATTCTTGATTTAACCCTTGTGTGGTGTTCGTATTTTTGTTACTCAGCCAGTGTTCATGGGTCTGGTGGACCCGCTAGAGTTTTGGCTTTCCAAATTAACACTATCAAACAATTTTATGTTAAATTACTCAACAGATGTTTACTTCATCCCAATTACAAGACATATGAACAGCAAACATGGTAAATTTTTTCCCTTTACCTTTGTTAGATCACATTTATGAATTAATGTGCTTCTCGTTTTTCTTTTATATAAAATGTTATAAATAAATCAGTTATAATCAAGTGGAGTGAGTGGAAAGACACAACACATTTACACGTGAAAAAATAATTAATTGTTTAATTTTTCTTTTGAAAAAAACTGAACACGGGTCTCACAGACCCGAACACCATACAAGGGTTAACAGTGATTGATCCGCTCCTTTATCCTTAGTTTTTCCATCGATCTGGCAGATTTCTGTTCTTCAATTCTCTGCAGCATACCTCATATGCAAAGAAGAAATGGTTTCGTTTGCTGGGGTTCTGTGGGGGTTGAGAAAGGTTAGCGGTTGACTGTTGAAAGGTCAGGAAGCAGAAACGAGTTTAGTGATAAGAGTCATCGTGCTCTGAGGGGTTGACGGGCATCGTTGGTGGCACGAACCTTCCCATTACTCATACAGCACACAAACCTCGGGTCTGTCACCTCTGGTGTGACGTGACATTCACCTTCAGCTCCACACACACACACACACACACACACACACACACACACACACACACCAAGGAAAAAGAAATTCGTATAACAATATATTATTGCATATATTTATAATGCAGAGAAAACAAATGCAAATATTAACCCTCTTGACTTCATAATACAGCAAATAAAGCCAGTTAAAAAAGCTCTTCAATTAAAAAGTGAACTTCCTGAATAGATCAGTCATAATTTTGCTGCATCAGTTATGCAAGCTATGCCAAATGTGGTTTGTTTTTTTTTTGTTTTTTTTTAAATACACACCAGAAAGTGAAGCAAAAATGAAACAAATCAGCAGACGAAAACTCACTGCAGAGCATCAAAACCACCCCTCACTCTCCAAGCAATGTTTTTCACATACGTTCAGAAATGGACCCCTTGGCTGTAATAAGCAGTTCATACATTTTACATGTGCCAAATGGAACACTTGGAACAAAATCACACAAAGATAAGTAAATAAAAGAAACAAAGAATGAAAGAAAGTCAATTTCAGCTGCCGCCTTACTCACAAGAGGTCACCACAGCACGTAGTGCCACATATTTGATTTGGCCGCCTTTTTTTTTTTTTTTTATGCTGGAGTTGTGACGTTGTTAGGTGACTGTAAACTACTACACTATGGCACCACTAAAGTGTTGACAAAGAAAACTCTAAAGGTGCAGAAAAAGGTAATAAAAGTAGAATTATTTTCTTTTATTCTGAAAGCGCCTTGTAATACATAACAATTTATAGAAGCAGCACTCCACCTTGCCTTTAACAGGGGATGTTAATGTCAGAAGAAATTAACATTTTTATCAAAATTAATATTATTCTTGTCACGGTTCAGGGAAAAAGAGCAGCGGCACAACATCAAACAGAAAGGGCCACTTCTTTAATGAATAATTGTTTTAAGCGGCCATCTAGTAAAGACAACAAGATGAGCTATGTCAGGGTCTGTCTGATTCAGATTAGTAGGTGATTGAATTAGGCTGTACTTTTGCTTTCAGGTGATTAATCTTAACACACCTTTGCTGGGGAAAAGAAAAAGAATGGGTAGAAATAGTTTTATCACTCACCAAAAGGAGAAAAATTGTAACTAAAGACATGGTATTCACCACTCGGACATGTTTTAGCCATCAGAGAGCACAGGTGTGTTTGGTGTCTGTATTTAGCAGTTGAACTTCACCGTCCCTTCTTCCACTTTCTTGATGTTTCAAAAAATGTCTAGAAATTGTGTCATTGTGTTCTGGGCTGTCATGAAGTCGTGTCTTCAAACCTTTGGAGCATTTTGCCTTCTGACTGTTTAGAACCTCCAATGTTGTTTAATATGGCCTGACCGTGCGTTTGTAGTAAGTAGCAAAGCAACAGCAGGTAAGTGGGCAGTGCAGCTGGTCTGCCTGTCTGTGCAGAGATTAGCCGTATACACAGCTCTTGAATCAGCTTGTTGGTTGCCAGGTTCTGACTTGTAAGCCTCATCTGATTTTTTATATACAGTTTATGGGAATACTTAGTGTCATAGCCAGACACTGAACTTATTGTGTCCCCCAAAGCAAAGGCAAGCAACAACTAAAATGACGTCATTCTGTTGTAAGAAAAGACTTCAACCCTAATTCTGTGACAAAGTGATTTCAGAGCTGGTGGAAGCTGGGCCAAAGCCTCCATGGTGCAGTGATTAATGAACAGAAGGGAAAGCCAGTGGTATAAATCCAACCCATCTTTTTTTTTTTTTGAAACCCCAGCTTGTCAGAAATAATGAAATGACAGAATGGATGCGACATCCAGGCCAGGGCCAGACCAGCGTGGGGATGCAGCATTATGATGACGTAATGAGATACATTTTGGGTTTGGAAAGCCTGGACTTCAGTGAATTGCTTACAAGCCCTCAGGAGACATGAGTCAGAACCCACAACTGTGATGACCTGTTTTCCTTCATCTCAGGCAATCGCTACATACATTTCTAACTTCTCAGTATCTTGTGTTACTATTTCACTTCCACAAAAATGCACAGTTTAGACCATGTTAATCTTGAAACCGTAGGAAAAGACAATGTTTTTGATATGCATGTCATATGCTTTGATATGCATAATCAAACCAATGCATTTAGTGTTAGGAAAAAGTAAAAAGATGAAGCTTGCCTTTTGTGAAAGATTAGGAAAAGCAAACTCGAATGACCAGAAGATTTGTACTTCCAAATCACATAATTAAATTATGCAGGGACACAAGCGTCTCTATCCACAAATAAAGAGCCCACGTGGGAAATCTGGTTTAACAAGACAAGCAGCAAGGTTGCAATTGCTAACAGGATAATAAAGAGTCATATTCACATTCTGTATTCAGCGGGGATATAGTGTGATTTGTTTGTTAATTAGTGTTTGTATATACAGCTTTCTTTTTGTCACCTACTTACAGAACTCGCAAAGTGGCAGTAGTAAGACTGCATATGTGTCTCAAGGAACTGTCAGACTTCATGCAGAACCCTGCTTTCTCTCTCACCACACACACACACACACACACACACACACACACACACACACACACACACACACACACACACA
>NW_005187435.1:2372616-2382282 GCF_000239375.1 Pundamilia nyererei | reverse complement strand
ACACACACACACACACACACACACACACACACACACACACACACACACACACACGGCTGTTGTGAAATGTCAGCAAGATAAGCAACGCTGGCCTGCTGCTCACTGGAGAGCAAAGAGGGGATGAAAACACAATTACGTTAATGGTGGGTTTGGGTTGTCTGCACTGTAGTCTCGCGGCAGCAGGTAGACCTTTATCGTGGCCAGGGTATTGTTCAGCCCACAGGCCACATCCAGCCCTCAGGCTATCTTTGATTGGCCTGTTAGGTCAATGGCAAGTCAGTAATGAAACATCTTCAAACTTTAATAACATTTGGATAAGTTAAAAGCAAGACTGGAGAGTTAACTCTCTTTTCTTGTGCGCTTAATGCAGCAATATTATGCATTGATTGACACAAGTGATTGTAGGTTAGTTATTTAACTTGTGAAATATGTGAACTCACACTAAAGACTGAACAAACATGGATTTATGTTTTTTTTACTATATTTTATAGCACCTATATTCTTAGCGACCATAGAGAAGGATTTTTTTTTTTTAATATTTATCAAATCAAATTCATCCTGAGCATTATTAAATAAGCTGCATAAGCAGCAAAGCATCTTCACTAAACTTCACACATCTGTAGTTGGAATAGTGCAGCTTGTTTCTGCTGCAATCCAAACACAGGACAGAAACAAGAGATTTTGCAAATTAGAAGTCTTAACTTTAGATGATGAGGGAGATGATTAAGGCTGGGTTGCCTGGGGAATGAGTCTACAGAGTGGGGAGCTGGTAAATAGAGAAAGCAGAGATGGACAGGAAAGTGTCAGGGCACAAGAGAGAATGGTTAGGCAGAGTGGTTAAACACTAGACTAGAGACAACTCCTTAAATGGGCTGAGAGTGGCCTGAAGTAGAAAATACAATATGGAGAGAGATGGGTGGAGAGCCAGGCTAGATATACTGTAATTATTGTGAGATGATGGAAGGCAGGTGAGCTGGCTGGGAGGTTAATGAGCTGATTACTGGTAGGTTTGCAGAATGAGCAGAACTGGGAGCCAGGTGAAGGATCCACAAAATATGAGAGAGAAAAAACAGACAGAGGAAAGTTGCTGAAAATGAAAGGGAAAACTAGGAAACCTCATTAAGTCGTCAGAATGGGGTCTAGCTATGACTAACATAGCATAACATCCAATGAAATTGCAAGAATAGCAAGTTGAGTGGAAGTTTATCATAGTGTTTTCTGTGGACTCTGCAGTGCTGATATGCTTGAAGATCGAACAAGGACATCACAGAATATCCAGAGCATCAAATGAAAGATGAAGAGTATGCGTTCTTTTTTCCTCTTTGACTCTGAACAAATGCTATGATGTTTAACTCAGTCCACTTACTTGTTGTCTTCGTGAAGAAAGACTTTGAGACAAGAATGAGACTGTCGTCAATGCTGGTAGTCCCATGGTTATTGCTGGCATTGCTTGAGGTTTTGTGTAAGTTAACCATGTTGTTCTTGCAACTAAGATAAAGAGAAAGAAAAGAGCACTGGATGACAGATAGTTTGTTTCAGATTTGTTGAGGATGTGACTGAGAATGTCGATATAGACTACAAGTGGCTCAGTCTGGGCAGAGGACTAAAATATAAGACCAAAACCCAGAGATTTGGGTGTTTTGTGAGGTGAAAAAAAATTCCCTGAGCTCTCTGATACAGACTGGATGGCAGATTTTGCATTTGCTATTGGTGTAACAGCACTGCTAAATTAAATATTCATAACTGCAAGATTTTCCATCCCTTATCCGGGGAAACCAGGAATTTACTAATTTGGTGGCTGGTTCTGCAGTTGGACACGGGATCTTTCACATCCCAAATGAGAATCATAACCCTTGGTTAGAAGCAGAGTAAAGAGCAACCAGTTCATCTTGTGTCCTGGTTAGCCTTAGGCAAAGGACACAGGCAAGGGGCTTTTTGCACATGAAATACATAGTCTGGCCAGAGCTTTCATGAGCTTCTCTGAAGGCAAATGAAGACAACATGTTTACCCACATCCCAACGCTGCGCGATATCGCACCATCAGCCCACCATCTACACATCCATGTGCATGGTCCGTTTACAAGACAGTTTGAAGATTTGAAGAGTGAGAGCATGATTTCTTTATCACGACTTGCAAAGTGAATAATGGACTCAGTGATGTTCAGCTTGAACTCACTGACCTGCCGTCTGATTCACTCCAGCAGAGTACTTCAAGTCAGTACCACTGCTTGTAATTTATTCTCCTCCCGGTGAGGAGACCCTTCTAACATGACAAGGTACATTCAGTTCAAGAGTTCAAGAAAACCAAGAGAAAGATTGTCTCACTGACAGCCAGGTGTCCTAAAACCTGATTTGGTGAACGCATTTAACCAGAGGTTAAATTCTTTTTTTGTGATTATCAAGAAAATGAAATAAAAAACAACAACAGCAAAGATACATCAAATTAAGTTATTAGACGATGAAACAGAATCGGAGACATTTGCCGTGTGTATGTATTAGGTCTTTGAATTGATAAACTAGTGACTATGTTGGTGTTTTAACCAGACCTGCTTCACATTATGCAAGTCTTCCTGGAAAAATCCACTTGAATAATTCAGTAGACCTCCATTAATAGCTGCGTGATTGAAAACTTAAATAGTGCACTTACATTAAATGTGTAATAATGTCCTTTTTAGAAGGCATGCCCTAATTGTAACTCATACCAGCAGCTAATAGAATCGACCATCTACCAACATTTCTTTTTATAAATTCATACTGTCTGAACTGCTTTCAGCCTTTTGGTCTGGCATCTGTAGCTTCCAGCTCCTACCTTAGAAAACTCATTGCCAAACCCTGCCTCTATTTAGATTACACGAGACAGCATTTACATCAGGAAGGTGCTAGATGACTCCAGAGTTATGGCTATAAAATGTCTTTAATGTTTTCTGGTCTCCTGATTGTCTGTCCAAAGTGACAACTTGAGGCTGTGACAGCTGCTGCAGGCAAGCATGTCATTTGACTCGAAATTGTCAGTCAGAAGAAAAAGCAATAAACTATAATGTAATTTTTTTTCCAAATCTGACCTTTTCAATAGCAGGACAGCTCCTGACTTCGGAAAAACAAATCAAATTTTTGATTGAATATAATTATGATATCATGTAGCCGCAAAACAAACTTATAAATAAACATGGTCATGTGGTTTGGATCAGAAACTGGCCACAAGAGGGTTTGTAAAATGCATTTTAGGATATAATATGTTGTTTTGGGAAACTTGCTGGTAGTTCTTTGGGTTTTATTTAAATTTGCAATTAGAATATTATATTCATATTATCAGTGGGAATATAAATAGATATAGTGCACAATATAAGCAATTATAATAATTTTCCACTTTAAAACATACATAAAAAGGCAATCTGTACAACATTTGCTACATTAATTTTTTGGAATCTTTTCTCCATAAGACCCTCAGGTCCTGCATTCTGCAAATATGAACATTACATTGTGAAGACTTTGTTTAGTTCCCAGTGCTCCATTTTCTGTTGTCTACCTTCTGGCTAGTTATTGTTTCTCCTTCTCATCTTCCAAATGTTTTCCATGCCTGCAGCTTTCAGGGACATCTGCTCCTGCCAACCAATGCTTTAACATGTTGTTACATTCTGCTGATCCTCAGGGAATGATGAACACGGCATAGTGTCAGAAATACATGAAAACGTTTGATTTTTCTTATTCAAATTGAGCAGTTGAGTGAGTTTACTGAAACACATACTCAATAACCCAGTATCTATAGACACAAGAAAGGAAGCTTTGTGTGTCTCATTTTGTTCTTTTGTGCTGTATTAGATTAACAGCTTATGGTTTAGTTGTGTCTCAGAGACAGTTGCACCGATCCTGTGTTATGTTGACTGTAGCATTTGGGGTCTTTGGGATGCTTTTCTTATCCTCATCCTCCATTCTTCTGTGAATATGTTTCTTTCTGAGCGGGATGAGAACAGCTTTCTGCTAAGCTCCAATGTGTGAGCGGTGCTTTCTGAGCTTTGTGCTTTAGTGTAGGTGGTATTTATGTGGAGAGGTTTACAGTGGGATTTTTATGTGTGTCATAAGTTAATGAGCATCATACATCAGACGTTGCTGTCCAATAAGTTGGAAAAAGAATTATTTTTATAGCAAGTACAAGTGCAAGAGTAGCTAAGCAGAATGATTTGACCTGATCGGTGTTTGCTTTAATGTGTGATGCGAATACAGCGACGCTAAAAAGAAAATCAAGTGGTGCTTGTGCATACTAATGCAAGACTACCCCTAACGCCTGACAGACCACTACAGACATCATCCATTTATCACAATGTTACACTTCTAAGAGTGATTATCTGCTGCATCACACACTGCATTGTGTTAGGAAAATCTACCTGGAGATGTTAGATTCTTGTAGGCAAGCTGGTTCCTGTGAGCATGAATTTCCTTTACTGTGAGTGGGAAATATTAGTACTGTGTGTTAGTCAGTGTTAAGATTAAAAAAAGGCAGTTAAAACATCTTAGAAATACTTTCACTGTCTCTCATGTTAACTATTATATTTATATGTTTAGATGGTGCAGATGTATTGATTTCAGATTGTGAGAGCCGTGGGTGAAATCCAATAAAGCAAAGCTATTTTAATGCACTGTGGAGGAGAGTTGTTTATGCAAACAAACACTGTTCACTAGATGTATTTTGAGGTGCAGGTAGCAGAATATTTTTGTTGCTATTGATCAGTTCTCCCCAGCTGCATGGCTAGAAGCGCTGTCAGTTTGTCTCCTGCAAGTTGCTCTGAAATATTCTCTCAAACTCAAGGCTCAAAGATTTGGCTTCCAAAATAGTGTAATTTTGTTCATTTGTTATATCACACTATTCACACTTAAGTCATTTACTGTGTTCCCCCTGTGCCTGAAAGCGTGCTGTAAGAGAGATGATTATCCCATTTTTCTCATCAAGAAGTGCGATTATAGTCGGGGTTAGCGTAATTATGCTCTTTGCTTCTCAGTAGGTACATTTAGATAACTGGACTGGGTCATCAGAATCACCGCCTACTGTTAATTAGGATTAGTGTGCCCAGCAGAGCTGTTGATGATGGCAATGGTGAGAATGTATGTCTGTGGTAAATGCAGAACAGCAGTTAATAATTTAATGAAATATAAAATATAATCTTAGGGCTGTTCGATATAACGATATATATCGGATGACGATATAAAAACGTCTATCGTTTGTTTCGTGGTGTCGCAAAATAAACTGTTTACGGAAATATTTTTTTTAATCATTTTGATGGTCACTGTAGTGGCTATATTAATTTCTTAAAGTTCTCTCTTTCTCTTATATTTTATATAACCACACTACGGACGGACAAGCGCCTGTTTTTATGCGTTGTGGTTAGCAACAACGACGGTAACAGCATCGCGTCCGCTTGTTTCTGTTCCACATAAACCTTTCACAATAAAGCTCAAGATCCTGTTGAGACTTTTCAAAATAAACTGAATCACGTGAAAGAGCAGATTATTTATGGATGAGAATTAAAAAAGAGCCGTCAGGTGCTAAAAAAATAAACCTTAGACTCAAACGTTAGAACAGGCTGTTCCCCGCAGCACGCCGTGTAATAAATACTCACAAAGAAAACGGCGGCCTTTACAACTTATGTCTAAAAATGTATAGTTTCATGCATCGGTTAAAACACTCAACTCCAGCTACATGACGCACAGCTGGAAACACTTCACGCAAGACGAGCTGCCACAGAATTTACAGAAAATGTTACATTTTTGTGATATATATCGTTATCGGGATGATGGAATTCTTATATCGGGATATGAGATTTTGGTCATATCGCACAGCCCTATATAATCGAATTAAGAAAGTGTGACTTTATTTGTTAAAGTCATAGTGAGGGTTTGCTTGCATACTGTATATGGATAAAGTAACCATAACTGCTCAAATCCAAAATTATATAATGGTAAAGTTTCAAATGACTCCGAGGGGATAAAGGATAAGAGGTTTCACCTACTTCTGAGTTTCTCTTTGACAGGTTAAAGCTAGTATCTTCTTTCTTCTTTTTTCAGTTGATCCCTTTAGGGGTCGTCCCAGCAGATCATATGCCTCCATCTTACGCTCTCCGTAGCGTCCTGTTCTGTCACATCAAACCTCTGCATGTCCTCCTTCATACGTCTGTTAAATCTTCTCTGCAGTCTCCTCTTTTCCTCCTGTCTGGCAGCTCCATACTCAACATCCCTAGTACAGTATACCCACCATTCATCCTTAGCACATATCCAAACTATCTCTGCCATTCCTTTCTAACTATCTCAGTCCAAATCTTCAACTTTCCTTGTATTTATGTATTTTTCATCAAATTTCATGAAAACAGAGACATGTCTGTAGACATACAGTATCTGTAGGTCTCTCCCTGTGTTATTTTAAATTGGCAGTGGCCTAAGCTGTCTGATTCTTGCCGAAGACTTGCTTATTCAAAATCATGTTCTGAATAGTTTTGGAAGGACTCTGTAATTTCCAAAAGCAGCAGTGCACCGAGGCTTAGTTAACATTACTTAAACAGGGTTAATTTGCTCTGTGGAGTATTTTTAGCTGCAGATTATGATGTACTTCTTAAAAATTTGAACATTTACCGCAAGTAAATGTTTTACACATGTTTATTTAATGCCAGAGTAATCCTATAAATACACCAAATCCACAGGTGCCAACAGAAATCTAAAAGTAAAATGGGCTGTAGAATCAAACACTAGAAACATACCACAAACTCTGACAAAGACTAAGGGAAAGAGACAAGATTATTTATACACCGAGGTGTGAAAAACAGGAACTAACCAAAAGACAAAGACAAGGACACGCACATTCAGACAAAGAAACACTGGAGCACAAAGACACAACAGAACGACGAGCAGCAGGTAGAAGAGTTGGGGAGGCACTGAAGGAACTAAACAGATGACAAATAAACTCAAAATAGAAACTGCAGCTAAATAAAGACTAAAGATTCAAAACTCGTCCAGAACAGTGAATCAAACATTGGCATTTACAAATCTGTGAACTTCATGAACTAATTCTAATGACACCATTTGGTAAAGACAGACATCACAATCAATGAATCAAACTCACTGTAAGAATAATAAAGAAACAAAATAGGAATACAAAACTCAGCCTACCAGAACAGCAAAAACCCCTCAGATCACAACAATGTAGAATTCAAAATAAGCTATCATACTTGTGTTTGTTGTAACAAAGGGTCACTGATGTGTTTTCCATATTTTTTATATGACTACAGACTTTAAACCCTTTGTTGGTCGGCGTCTTTTCATTAAAAAAATGTAATATGGACTTGTGTTTCAGCAAAAATTTAAACAGATGGATTATTTCTGAATTTAATACAATCCTGATAATAGAGCAGGGCGATATGACCAAAAATATTTATCACGATATACATTTGAAAATTTGCGATAACGATATAACTGATGATATAATTGACACTAGACAAAATATTTTACAACTCCACAACTTTATTAGTGCAAAAAACCCCATCAATGTATTTTCAATTAAACAAGCAGCTGTTTTTTATGGGCATTTATGGGCTTTGTTGTGTATCTGATGGACGAAAGCTAAACCAGTTCCACACCACTGAAGTTGCAGCATTTTTACAAACCAATTCTGGTTCATCCGTTTCATTTAACGATCCGCTTTCGCCCTTCTCATTCTGCGTCACCGCCATGTGTGTATGAAAACAAAGGCACTGCACATCTGTGTTTTACCCATATTCTATCGCGATATTTCATTTTCCTATCGTTGATAAATTACACCGGTATTACCGTAAACGGTATGATATAGCCCAGCCCTACCTGATAATATGTTTTAACCCTATCACACATAGTGGTCACTACAGTGGACCGCTATTCAGAGGCTGTTTTCTTGTATTTGTGTCGGTGTTGATGGTATACTTGCACATAAACCACTACATTGGACACTGATGTATCACTCTATACCCTGCCACCTACTGATTGTTTAATGTTACTATAGATGTATGACGTGCTTTCTTTGTAATTATTGTTATTTAAACCTGTCATGCATGAATTTTGACAACCTCAATCAGGATTTTTTTCTTAAGTATTTTTATTTATCTTCAGGCATGAAAAGATGAATAAAAATGCTTAAGAAAAAATCCTGATTGAGGTTGTCATAATTCATGCATGACAGGGTTAAAGTGGCTCAGTTTGCAGTTTGTTTAGTCTGCATGAACAGCAGTACCTGAAGATTCAGTTTATTTTTTGGAGTTGGTTACAAGCTGGTTTTCAAATGTCTAATTTAGAAGCAAAACTCTTCAGAGATAAATAATTTTGAAAAGATTATGTGTTTTGTTGCTTTTCTGTTCTATCGAGTCTGATGTTTCCTGCATGTTGCCAGTCAGTCATGAATTCACACACATTTTCAATTTATTTTTCAAGCTCAAGGACAGAAATGCCACGGTGGCTTAGAACTGGCATTAACCCTCCAGTTAAATGCCTGTCTGAGTTTCCATTAACCTACACAATGGAACTACCCTACTAATTTTCACAGCTCCACTTTAGTAATAATTGATATTCATGATGTATGTTCTTGCAGCTGCTAGTTAAGCACAGTGTACACACTCAAGCGTGGTGGGTGTTTTAATCTGCTTGGGAACGTGTGCCATATTTAAGTCAACAAATCAGTCGAGCCTCAGCCAAACTGCAGTGATATTTGAAATGAACACATCTTTATAGCACATAGGCTTTAAATGACTGTGTATTATACTGACAAGTAATGTGCTGTTAATTGATTTGAAATGGGCAGTTTCAGCCAGCAAACTGCATAGTGATGACATGGAGCGCTCTAACTGAAAACATTGCTTACTCTTACTGACAATAAAAAAAGTTTGTTTTATTTTGCATAATTGATTTAGATATCTCCTCTCTCTTTGGTAAAGGATCGGCTGACAAGAGAAGCAGAAGATTTGGCAGTTTCCAGGTAAGCTATTCAAACCTCTACATTTTTCACTCCAGAAAAAAACAGGGAAAGTAGAATTTGAAGAGCTACAATATCGTGGTAATGATTCAGGTAGTTTCCTATGGTGTTTGAGATGGCTGTTGAATACATCTGTTAAGATTATTGCCTGTGCAAGCAGCACACAGCTCTTTAAACCATCTTGTGTTCATACAAAATGTGTGCTTCAGTGCTGGAATTACCTTGACAAAGATGTGATACTTATAAAGGCTTTGGTGCATAGCCTTATAATTACAGAGCCATTCAGTGGCTGATTAGGGAGGAAACACTGCCTAGCCTTTTATGCAGTGCATTTGTCTTTAGACAGAGCTTTTACTGCCATTTATTCCATGAACCGTTCAATTTCTTCTTTGCTTTTTCATTTAAGCAAAGACTTTAAATAGATTGAACCATTACTTTAGACATATTCATAGGGTGCATTGTAAGTTTTCTTCTTTTTGTGGTTTTTATTAAAGCGACAGTACTTATTTACATTGCTGTGATCCTTGCACTACACGTGTTGGCTTCCTCTTCTTTGTGTATTTCCCATCTTGATAATTGCCACTTTTTGCACTTTCCAGTTAAAGAATGTATTCCTTTGCTGCATTGGTTGAAATGATCTTGAACAAAATGGGCACACGGATAAGACTGAAAGAGAAAGTTAAAAT
>NW_005187435.1:2355911-2372516 GCF_000239375.1 Pundamilia nyererei | reverse complement strand
TTTTGTTTCTATGGGAACCCAATTAGAATTGAGACTGTTATTTCAGTTCAGTTTAATTTAATTCAGTTTGATTTATATAGCACCAAACTAGCTATTGCTGCAGATGGAATGTCCCAGTATATAGTATCCTTTGCCATGTGTATACATGGAAATCGATAGGTGAGCAGAACTGAAACAATACATCCTCAGCATAACAGAGCAGACATACGTCATCATGAAAGATCTGACAAGATGAACTGACAGACACCACTGGTATCAGCTGTATTCTCATCCCAGTAGTTTCATGACAAACCTGGACCATTCTCAACACGTTACACTCTGTATACTGAGCAATTCTACTACCAAGAGATATTTTCTGCTACATTAGGTAAACCATTTTTAATCTATCTTTGTTTGTTTTATTAAATTTGAGGTATTTTACTGTGTGTTTAACATGTTACATTCAACTTGTACCAAAGGATTTAACTGTATTCTATTTCAATACATTTTTACTTATTGATGTTCTGTATATGGATTTATTTTTTCAATCTACAGTAACCTAACTGCTTTTCTGACCACTGTTTTACAATATACTATAATTGTAAAACAGTGCTTGCTTCTTTCAACCCCTCCACCTCCCCAGCATCCACATGCAGGCTCAAGGAGGATATTTTTTGTGTGATGTATTTGTAGGGATTAATGAGGCTGAAGCCTTAATGACAAACTCTAATTTCTTCTACTGCTTGTCATCATTTCAAATGATTAAACTTAACCCTGCTATGGTCTTTGTTTTTTGGTTACACAGGGAGTCTTGCTGGGTCTGGTGGACTTTTGGGGCTAATAATTCAACATATTCAAACCTTTTTTGTTAAAATTCTCAGTAGAGGTCTACTTCATCCCATTTGCAAGTAATATAAACAAAACAGGTTAAATGTGTTCCCTTTACCGTTGTTAAATCACATTTATGAATAGGAATGCAACTCATTTTTGCTTTAAATAGAACACACTATATGAGATTTTCCAGATATTTGCGTGGAACAATATCAACTCAGTTGTTAGATAATGCGGTCTGGCTCTGAGATGAGTTGATCTGCCAGGAGCCCAGCAGACTCTGTGGTTGGCCTTAACCAGGGGTGTCAAACATAAGGCCTGTGGGCCAGAATCGGCCTAGCACGGACTCCAATCCGGCAGATGGGACGGCTTTGGAAAATATGAAAGTGGCATCAATTTTAACATCTTACTGCATTTTCATACATTTAAAACTTTTGCTACTGATAAAGACCTCCCCCAAAGCCATTCACAGTACACCAAAGTAATTAAGTAATAGATAAACAATTAAATGACGGAAAAGTTCCTGATTTCACTATTTACTATAAACATTTATGTTTTGGGGGGTTTTTTTGTTTGTTTTTAAGTGAATCCTTCTGAAAATTAACAAAAACTTTGTGTTTTATAATTATAGATGAGCAACTAGCTTCTTTTTCTGTAATTTTCACATTAATTTATTGTTTAAACCTGAAAAATCATGGTGAGGGATTAATCTTATTTACTACAGCAGCATTTCTTTATCATGAAAAACTGAGATCTAATATTGAAATTGCACTTATTTTTCTTATAATAATATTTGCAAGCATGTAGAAAAGGGACTTAAGATCCAAGTGGGCTGTATGTTTCCCATGATATAAAATGAGTAATTCTATGCTCAGTTTATATCTATACTGCATAATTCATGCAATATTGGCATCAACCAGGCTCTCTTTGTCAGTCCTCTTTATCACATGTTTGGTTTTTGTTTTTTTAAACTATAGACAGTTTTACAAACTTTATAAGCTCCATATTATTTTCAGTACTACAGTTGAGTGACTTTATCCTTGATTCACTGAAAGCTGATGTAGTGGAAACCACTCTAGCAAACAACAGAGCAACCTGTATAGATTACCATCTTAAATAATTCATGATTTGGCCAACAGATTTCCTACATGGAATGGCAACAGTGTTTTACATGAAAAATTACATTTATCATCATCATTATTATCATTATTATTATAATTATTATTATTATTATTATTTTGTATCATTTTTACCAAGGTAGGAGGTACTTTAAGCCAAATTAAAGAAACAGACAATAAAATCTTAGAAAATCCACCGTCAGCCGTCACTTATGTGATGTTGTTTTGGTCTGGTTATATTTTTTGTCATATTAAACATGGACTGTTTTTCAGATAATGAGGTCAACACTAAATGGCCTTTTTCTATTCTTCGTTCTTTATATAATATCTGTGAACGTGATAATCATACATTTGATCATTTCATTTCCTGTTTTTGGCAGAATTTTGTTGTCTGTCTCTTTTCCTTAACCTTTAAGGAGTTTTATATATCTTTGCATTAATTCAGTGGTGTATTAAAAGATTTTGATAAATGACTTGACTATTGATGTGTTTTTATCTTGCTTAATGCCCAGTGTGGTCTTGACAGTTTGTGCACGGAGGGCACTACTGTATGTCCAGAAATGTTGCCTCTATCTTTTGTTATCTTCTATATTTTTGCTCAGCAATGCTCACTTCTCCCAGTTGGCTATGACCTCTGTTAAGGTAAAGTCAAGTATTCTGGAACTTGGGTCAAGAAATGTTGTACCTGGCACAGGTGTGATAGATGAGCCTGTCAAGAATATGTTGCATATTCTGGGATTCAGTCTCAGTCCAGGGTGACTTTAACTGCCTTAGTATCAGTTACACCAGACCGTGCAGATGTACATATTGCACAATTTTCTGAGCTAAGAAGCTGCTTTTATTTAAGGAGTAACCATTCATCTATTGTCATCCCCAGAATGTAAAGGAGAAAGAGATGACGTATGACCCTGACTACTATTAGAGCAACACAGTTTTATTATGTTGCTGTATTCTTCTGAGTGAGCAGTAGGGGGCAGCATCTTTGGTTAATTCAAGTATATGGGAAAACAACTTTTAAGCTACAGTATTTTGATGTGTGACCTCACCAAACACTTCCCTGATGAGTTTGTTGTCTTGGTCGCTGTTTCAAATTCATATTTAAGACAACTTCATATTAATTAATATTAATCAAGGACTTGAGCAGAGCCAAGGTAGACAAAACTGGAACATCCTTCAGATGTATTTTTTTAAGGAAAATGTATGCTTCTAGTTTAAAAATTGAGTAATCTTAAATAATCAAGCTGATTAGCACTGCGTCATCTTAGTATAGATTATTTAATTCCACTAGGACAATTTTCTATCAGTAGTCAGGTAATATCAAGTGTTTCTGTCACTTTCTGGTAAAGCTTTGGCAGCCACATTTGTTTCACTTATCTTTTTGTAAACCACCACGAGGCATTTCGGCAAGGAGGGCTATCAGGTTATTGAATAAATCTCTGTTGTCAGTATTCATTTGTAAAGCTTTCTCACACATTTGCAGCCACATTCTTTGTCTGGGCTGCATTACAAGATGTGGTATATGTGCAGAAAATCCAATAACATTGTCAAAGTGCAATTCTGAATAACATTCTGGCTTTTATTGGCACTTATTCATTTGACTTTTCCAGTATTCAAATGTTAATGTGTAACTATTTGTCTGCATAAATTCCAGGACCGAATATAAAACAAAAAAACAGTAGTACAAAACATTAATTCACAATGCATTGAAATGATAGGAGATCACTGGACAGCTCTTTTCTCTATATGTACTAGATTTCCCATCTAGTTGTGTACTAGTTAATATGGCTGTGTACCAGGGAATATCTGCACCCAGCAGTGAAGTAGCTGAAGGATGTGTTATTTGAAGTGTAAGGTTGTTACAAATCTGCGTTGCTCTTTGTTTCAGCAGAAGCTGATTACAAATATTCAGGCACAATGCAATGCCTGTATTTCACTTTTGTCTTGCCATTAGTATTGGTTTGATCCCATCATTCATGCAAATAGCTTAATACTCACCCAAACCTTCCCTAACATACACACATAAACTGATTGTTGAGAAGTAATCTTTGGTAATTGATATTTGCATTATACCATGAATAAAAAGATGAAGCTTTTCTTATTCTGTTCTGTTACATACAAATTAAAGGCACAATGGTTAGCTGCAGTCTTTTGTCATAAGCACTTCTCACAAATTCTCTATAGAAATTCTTAATCAGCTATGAGCTATTTTATTTTAACCAAAATATGCTGAGTGTGCCCATGACAATAATGCTGCACTTCCCCCAGACAGTCATTAATAAAGCCTTGTGGTTGTGAAAGGAATCACTGATAATTCACCATTATTGCCAGCAGCCCAGAGGGACCCTCTAAGAGTCTGAGTTAAACTCATTACAGGCTTGACTATGCAAGGTTATGGCTTCTCTGAGGAATATTGCCTCCTTCTAAATTTTTGTCCCATGGATTGCCATCATTTAAACTTTTTCTGATAGATAGATTGCGTAACCTTGCGTCATCACCAGCCAGACTATAAGACGATAATAATGAAATTCAAAGAAGAAAAGGAAAATATCATTATCTGTAATAATATGGGACCGATGTTTTTTAATTACGGCAGTTCCTCAGTCTTTTGTAAGCATTGGAATCCAGACAATATTTCTTTAGCAGTGAGGTGCATTATGGGAATGATATCAACCTTTTACTGAATAACACTGGATCAGTTCAGGTAGCCAAAATCCATGGATTATGTTGAGTGTAATATTTAAAATAAAACGTATATTTTAAATAAAACACACTTAACTGCAACCAACTAAAAGCAATTGCAACAATATCATAATTTTAAAATTTGCATGTTGCCTGTTGCTTGGAAGATAAACTGTGTGTATAAATGACTGAGCAGCTATATCTGATGTTGTGGAGTCTATTCTGGGAGCACATCTGAGTTATCTAAATGGCTGCTTGGATTCCCTTAAGGGTTGACACATTTTTTTAAGATAAGGTAAAACAGATAATGAGTAAGGCACTGAGGATATCAGCAAAAATGTTTTCAAATATATATATACAGTGCCTAAAAAATGTAAAGATCACTTTTTAATCAGAGTAAGGTATGAAGTTAGTTAAACTTCTGAGATATTGATCTGGTCAGTTAAATAGCAGAGGGAGTTGTTAAGCACTTTCAGCTGCGCTACGGCACTGGAGGGGCAACAGTGAGACAACCCCTAAAACAGGAATGTTTTTGCAGGTTGGAGGCCACTGACATTTGTACTTATTTAATTATGTTGACTGGCCATCAGCAGGGCCAGTATCTTCTCCTTTGTGTGAAGAAACACATTGAGTTCTGATCCGTACAAAATGACCAACAGCAGGCCACTGATGTGAATGTCTCTGACCATGTGAGGGTGGCCTGAGGGTCTGACATCCTCTATTCGGCCCTGTGCTCACTGCCTGGCACTGTGGAGCCCAGTGGGTATTTGCTATAGAATACTATAATGTAACAGACATGGAAGGGTTTGAGGAAGCCTTGGAGAACATCATGCTGCCTGCATCATTATTCAGGATGACCAGTAAATGAAGCAAAGACCTCTAATTCTACCAACCAATAGAAAACCTCTGGGGACATTATGTTTCACCTCTGGGACATTATGTTTCAGTCCATCCAATGCTGCCAGGTTGCACCTTTGACTATCCAGCCACCATAATCCAGATCTGGGAGAAGATCCCTAAGTAAGTGTCTCATTAGGAGCATGTCCCAGTGTTGTCAGGCATACAGAAAAGCACAGGAAAAAACATTTTGAGTTTCTGCAGAATGGACAGAATAGCCTGACGCATCATTTTTTCACTTTGATTTTCAGGGTATCTTTGAATTCAGCCCTCTGTAGGTTGATCATTTTCATTTCAATCAGACGATGTGGATTTCTTTCCTTTCCTAATACATTTCACAGTACTTATTAGTATAGATATCCATTAAGATTCCACTGAAGTTCTATACCACACATGCTTAACTTATATCTAATGTGAGCTGCATGCATGGACATACACAGAAGAAAAGACAGGAAAAAATTGAGTTAAGTTTCAGGTGTTTGTGTGCATACAGTATATTGTAATGTGTTTTGTATTTGTTTTCCATGTGCAACAACAGTATAATTCTTGCAGCATCCAGGTCCAGTGACATAGGTGCCTCTGCATTCAAGTCCAGAGTCCAGTTTTTTTTGAGTATAGAACTCTTTAGCATGTAATGCAAATCTATGTGGGTGTTATTGTTGTAGAAATAAATTCACTTTTCCTTAATGAAAGCTATTTCCAAGAGGAAACATGCGTTGAAAATTATGTTCTAACTACTAATTGCATGTCCTGAAATGAGCATTCTTTACATTAATCTCTGGGATGCAGAACAAATGTGCACTGCAGTTACATCCATCTATGCTACATCCATGCTGTATGAAATGACTCAAAGCAATGTATTCATCGTCATTCACTTATTTTCATTTACATGAAGCTCTTTATTTAAATTGGTGTATTGCGATTTTGTCCAATGACACGATATTTTAAATTCTGCTCTTTTACTGAGGGACTCAGACACTGGGCGATAGAGTGAATTTAAAATTTATTTAATCTTACATTTATTCCCCTCCTGTCTGTGATGTGACCTTGTGCTGTCTGTTATCCATCACTCTATGGTGCAGACATGGTGGGTGAGCTTTAGTCTTTGTATGAACAGTAGAGAGATGGGTTTTTATACCAGAATTAAAAAATGTATGCATGTTGAAAGCAGCTCATCTAACAGTCCTATAACTATATCTCTAATGTACCCTTGCAAGCATTTCTCCTCTGGTGGATTACTACCAGCGAAACTTCAGAGTTTGGATGCAGAATGAAGGGGATTGTTTTGTTTATGACTTTACTGCACAGGGCCCTTGTAGACATCTGTGTTTTCTAACAACTCCCACCAGGCGAGCTGTTTTTAGAAGCACCTGTTTACTGAATAAAATCACATTTTCCTGTGGTAAATTTTGAATATTTGTATACATCCAATTTTGTCTCACTAGATATGTAATATTTATTTTCACACTTTGAGTTGTTAGTTTTTACGCATATGCACTTTTTTTGCACTGGGAAATAAGTGGTGCATATATCCAGGCACAAAATCAGAAGAGTCCAATTGATGGAGCTGACTAACATTCCTGTGACTGACAACCTCTCCCAGTGACTGTGTCATGCTCAGACGTTTTCGTATTCGAGCAACTGTACAAATGCCCAGCTGGAGTCTGGGAGCCCTACAAGGGTCAGGGATCGGACATCGCTTGCATCATCAGATTTGGTGAAATGTCACAGTGGGAACAAAGGCAAATGAAAGAGCTGCTTTTCCCTTTGATGCTGCAACTGAAGTTGAGGGCCATGGCCAATGTTCATGAAGCTGTGTGAATGCTCACAGAGACATTGGAGTGAAAAGGACATTTACCTTCAGATGCTGTTACAGTTCGACATAACTCAGGGGGTTGTAATTTGTAAGAAAAATAAAAACTCACAGTGTGTTAAAAGCAAAGCATCCATGTGCAGCGCAGTTCTTTTGAGAGTGTCTGTATTTGGACGTGTGTGTCTTTACTTTTGGGGCCATCATTTAAAGTAGCTTTTAGCTGGAACGCATCTTTGTTTGTTATAAATTAAATGAGCTGCCATTTGCCTGTAAAGCTGTACATTTCAATCATTTAAGTTGTTTCATTGAATTCTTTATAAGAAAGTGAAATCCAACTATCAGGGTTTTTTTTTTTATTTCTTTTATAACACAATCAAGAGCTAAATTGGAGCTGGAATTGGAGCTAAAATTAAATGTGCGTTATTTTGACTGAACTGATGTCTTAACCATCAGTTTAACTATCCATCCGATCTGCCTATTACAGCCACATACATAGAGGTTTGTAACCATTTTTAAAATCACATCAAGTGGGTTTGAACATTTTTGCTGCGCACAGTATGACTGCAGTAAGTGTCAAGTGGTCCTTTATCGGAGCTTGTTATTGTTGCTGTCCACGGTACTGCCGCTCTCAGTACCGTGGACAGCAACTACAGACTACAAATGCACAATATACTTCATTGTATTACAAGTCCAGTGTTGCTGGGAGACAGCAGCATCCTCGCTTTCACTAGCTTTGTATGAGACTGCTTCTCGTAAGCAGGATGTCAGTGACTGTCTCAGCATCTTCATGAAATAGATGTAGCTTTTGTAAAAAAAAAAAAAAAAGATAAATGTCTGATTAGTTGGGAAAATCAGAACAGACAACAGCCTTCTTCTAGTCAGTAGCTGGGACCGCATCTGCATGTTAATTTTGCAGATGGAGTAAGCGTCTAATGAGAGGTGAACAGCTTGTTGTGCAGGACAGAGAACCAAAACAGGGAGTTTATAAAGTGTGGACCCACTCCTGAAATTCAGAGAAATTATCTCCAATTGAATATCCGGGAGCACATTCAGCATGAATTTAGGCTGTGGCAGCAGCTCCTGAGCCATGCAGATCGCCAAAGAAGATATCCCCCAAAAGAAAGACTGTGCATTATGAAGGTCTTGAAAAATGTAATATGAATGATAGGCCCACAACTTTGATCAGTTGGTCAGGGAGTTCTTTGTGAAAGCATTTGTGGCTGTGCCATTAGATCAAGAGAAATACCAAGCAACAAAAGAGTGAGGAATCTGAATTTGGAAGCTGTGTAGCCAGACTCCATGATAAATAGAGGCTCTGAAGATGAAGCATGCTGGGACTTTATTAAAACTGGAGATAATGGACCAATGATAATTTCTGATAATCTGTGGTCTTTCCTTCTTACTACTTCACATCTAACAACTTGAATGGCAACAAGAACGGAACCTCCAATCAGCCTGTCCATGTCATTTCAGTGTTGTTGACAGTGGACAGACCCTGAGGTCTGAGTAAATGATTATTTTGATGTGGCTGCATCATTACAAATCTATCGCTGCCTCTTCTTGGTCCTTATCTAAGCCTCTCATGTGTATAAATCAAAGTCAGGCCCTAGCGGGGTATCTGTTGCTTCTCCATCTGCCAAGTCATTAATCCAAGGATGTGACCCACGGGCAGGCTTCTCCCATTTGGTTCAGCCATTGTTACATGAAAAATAATCTTGGTTTCTCTCCCGCTCCTCCACTGTCTGCATCTTTCTTTTATTTGTTCTAATGGGCTCCTGCTCCGGATTTTCACCCCGGAGGATGAGTTACGTGTTGTGCTGGGGATGTTCAGTGGGATTGTGTGTGTCAATGCCCTGTAAATTGCTACACTGTGCATTCAGTCTGTGCTCCAAGGGCACGTTCACAGACTCTTCCACTCCTATGGTGATTTGTAACTTCACATTTCTTCTTTGTCTCCTCTCCAATCCAAGTCTAATGACTATAAATGGACTGCATAAAAGACACAGAGTAGAAATAGAGACAACTGTGTCTTGTCATGCCTAATCATGCCATATATACCCACACCCCTGTTGCCAATCTTGGACATGTACTCCGTTTTTTTTCTCATCTTTCTTTTCTCTGACTATCTCCCAGATTTTTTTTTCTTTTTCCGGAGACTCCCCCACATCCCTCTGTTATCATCGCCCGGAGAGAAGTTGTGAAATTCATGACATTCAGATCTAGCGGGGCAGGCTGATGGAGGACAAGAATAGTCTTCCGAGATCCTTCTGGAATCAGTCTGTCTTTGATGAGCAAGTAATTCAATGTCAGCGCCTCCGATAATCTCGCTCTTCTAATTTGTAGTAGAGAGAAAGTCTCATTTGTTGCATTTGGTTACGGAAGAGTGGATACCTCTGTGCTGCCTGTTTCTGCTCAGTAACCTTACAACCGTACTGACCAGTAATCTGTCCGCAGCCTGAAACAGAATATTGGACATTGTTATGAAGATATAAGGAGATAAAATCTTAATGCTTTGTTCATCAGCTAGTGCGTGTCCTACTCTCGCTCCTTCTCGTTGCTGTGAAACTCATCGTAGGCGGGAGAGACTGTTGCTTGAAGGGAGCAGTCTATCTGCTTAAAATTCAAAGTTGTCTGTGTCAAACGGAGCTCTCAAACAGCCCCTGAGACACTCAGAAGCTTGAGAGGATGAAAAGTAGTTCCCCTGGCTAACAGTGAGGGGTAGTGGTGCTCCAATCCAACTTCATTAATCTTATGCCTTCCCTTTATTTTCACTTTCCTTTGTGTAGTTCCTGCATAAAATTCTCAGTTCTTTGTTGATCATTCAGTTGCACACTGAGTGCTGAATAATGTGTGCTATTTGTAATTTAGAAATTTGTCATCTTGTTGCCTCCAAAATGTAAATAAAGAGAGCTATTATTTTAAAATTTTTTATTCCCTGCTGTGTTTGTGATGCCGACCTTGTACGGTTGCAGAGACATAAAAAAGAAGGGGGAAAAAAGATTAACAGTGCCTAACAGTACAAATTTTGGTGCAGAAAGTTTGACAAGAAGGAAGAGCAAACATGAATGTAGGCATTTCAAGTCACAGAGGCAGAAAGTGTCCTGTGTGCACAGCTGGTAAATATTTAATGTGTTGGTGTCCTGCTTTGCTGTTCCCACTGGTGAGGAACTGCACTGTAACAATGCAATAGCCCCTTAAACCTTTAAGTCTATTTAAGAGGAACTTTTGCTGCTCTTAAAATATTTTCACCCATAGAGTTTGGATGTCTAAAGAGCTTCAGAGCAAAATGTGCTTGCCCTCACTAAATTATGGAATTTCAAAAAGCATGATCTTTTTATTTGGGATGATTTAAAATAAATATTTTTTCAATAACATAAAAATATCTGTTTTAACAAAACAGTTTACATCAAAACCACAGTTTTTTATATAAAGGATATACATAGCAGTGGGTGTGGAAAGTGAAGCTGCTGTCTTTACATGGCCAGCAGGGAGAACATCCTTTAATCATTTAGGATGATAAAGCAGGGCTTTGTTTAGGTGGAGCTCACCTTATGACTGACAGGCTGCTATCATGCAGGACTCTTGCATGATAACATTGGTTACTTGGTCAGATCCACGACAATTTTCAAAATAATAACATGGCACCACTGAAAATGCTCAGCTTGGTTCTTCACAACAGAACTTAACATAAGTGGTTTTGTCTGATTTGGTGATGCTCACATTTTACTGTCTCCTGCTTGTCAAACCTTTTCCTTATTTAGAGGAATTTTACAGCCTGCACAAAGCCAAGAATACTCCCATTAAACCCAGCTGTACTTTAACACCGGTGAAACCTTGATTTCTGTATTATTTATGTACAGTGCCACTTTAAGTCTTAATAAAGTTCAAAGAAAATCAAACCCTGAACAGTTGCCAATGGCATTCTAGGACTTGCAGTTCATCATTACCTTTAAGCACCACTGGAGCAAAGCGTAGCTTCAGAGCACCACTAACATAGCAGTAAACTTTGAGTCTTAAACTACCGCGCATCAGGTTATTGTGTATATATTTATTTATATTTCCTCATACATTCTTATATAGTTCTATATTGTGTATTTTGTTGTACAGTTATTTTATTTTCAACTTTAATTTATATATTTGATCTTATTCTTTCCCAGTTAAATTTACCCTTCATTCTAATTTGTGTTGTACAGTTATTTCATTTTTAACCTTAATTTATATTTTATTCCTTCCTAGTTAAATTTACCCTTTTTAATTTTCATATTTATTTCCTATCTTATTCAAAGCCTTTTCCTTTTTTGTTCTCTTTAGGTCACGAGCAGTTGTCCAAGCATTTCACTACATATCGTACTGTGTATGACTGTGTACGTGACAAATAAAATTTGAATTTGAGGTAGTGATTTAAAACACTTGCCTGCAGCAAGAACAGCATTGCTAACTGCAATGTAAACTGCAAAGCTACTAAGTTCCTGCACCTTGTGGATAACGAGCGTCTTTAGTGTTCTTACTCTGTCTCCTGCTCTCAAGGTGATTTATATTTTTCTACTGCTGGATGGGGTGGATTGAACCTCATCTCACAGAGGGCACCTTCTCATTACTCTGGACCTCCTTCCATTGCCAGTCAAGTCCTCAAAGTCAAGGCAGGCTCGTTGTTTAGCCAGCCTGCCATGTCTCCTGAATGAAGCGACAGACATGGACTAATTACACCTGGCTGCCCTTTCCCTTTCACCTGTCTCACACAAATCAGTCTGAGTGAATAGTTTTCTTTTTTCCCTTTTTTTTGGTAATACATCATCACGAAGGGCATCTTTTGAGAGACACGAAGGAAAAGCAACAGCAAAAGGAGCTTTTGAAACTACATTTCTGGACACCAGTAATAAGTTTGTTAGCACAAGTCTGACTCCGGAGAATTGTTCTGTGAGAGACGTGTCATGTCATTATCAGCAGAGGAAGTAGGGCGAGCTGACTGTAATAGAGGAGCAGCCTCTATAAAACATTTTTCTCTAGAAGCTAATTTTTGATTATAGATTATTTAATAAAATGTATAATAGTCAGAGTCAGTGTGAAGTCTGATAAACAGGCTATATGACAAGATGTAAGAGGAATCAAGACCAGACATGAGGAAGGAAAGAGAGTCAAGAGGAAAGAAAATGAGAGGGGACAAGGAGGAAGAGATATCAGAGAACATCCTTTTTTTTTTTTAAGTCATTATAAGCAGACTTGTTCCAGCAGATTGGCAGAGATATAATTTTCCACATATCCTAATGTGTGTATCACTTTGACACCTATCTCTTTTTGAAATATTCAGCAGGATCAAGTAGAATTATATTGGTTTTAGTGACGATATCTGACTTTTTTTGTCTTTTGGGAGATGTGTGATCACAGAAAAACATGTGAATGTCTTTTTCGAGCTTGAATTGCCAGGCCAAAAATAGTTCAAGTAAGATGAGAGACTTGCATCTATCAGATCTCATCCTCTTTTGAAGTCTAACTCGGGAGGGAGCAAGCTCAGATGTGGACCTGGAAATTTGATAACTAAGATATTCTTGAGCAAAATTAGTTTTTTATTTACACAGCTTTTACTTTGATTTTTGGGATTATTTTCAGTTGCAAGAACTCAAACAGTTTATTTGCTTTCAAGTAATCATTTTCATGGTGGCAAAGGATAATTTTGTCAGACCTCAGTCAAATTAGTATGAGTCATGACAAATGAGTGATTGATGTAAGCTGGAATAGCACCTTATTAAAACATATATAATTCATGCCACTTCACATTTTTCACTTCAAAGTATTAGAAAAGATGTTAAATTCTGTAAATATATAATCAAGGTGCTACTATTAATGCATCATCTGTGACTACCCCCGCTGTGGCATAGTTTTACATAGTAAATCTCAGAATTCGCAGATTCAGGTGTGTCATACACACTGAGGCAGTCAGCTGAACACACCAGATGAGCAGCAGGGAAAAGGCAAATTCCAGAGAACTTTCCAAAGGGTGATACATAATTATGACTGGGCTATAAACAAAGAATAAGTAGCACAGGGAGTCTAAAAAAGGAAAAAAAAACACAAGATCTACCAAGTGGCAAAATAATGATGAATGCACTGGGAACAGGTGTAGCAGAAAATTGGAGGGAAGCCTGAAAAACACTAGAAGTAAACCTAACAAGAGTTGGCATAACGGAAGAATAGAAAATAAGAGAGAAAGTGACAAAACTAAACTCCAGAACTATGACACTGTTTAATATTTTCTGCCATTAAATAGCGAATCAAAAGATTTGCTTGGAACAGTTTATTGGGGTTTAGCGTCTTGGTTCAAAATGGAGGAGTACAAATTACACCAGCGACCCTCGAACTTGGGGGGTGAACATAATAGCTATTAAAAATATATATATATAATTAAAGCTCTTTAGAGTTAAAAAATAATGCACATTCACATGTGTCCATAGCTGTTTCCTCCATTCTTAGTTTAACACCTTGAGGAAGATGCCTTTTGTGGGACACTGGCTAATGTAGGGATTTTTTTGCCCTCTTGCTGTCAGAAGTGGGAATGAAAACGGTGTGTTTGAATTCAAGAAATCATTGTGGTTGTTTCCAGGACAACAGAACAAGACAGCTGGACGCACCTTTCTCTTAATCTGGCAGAGATAGGAGCTACTTAGTCAGAGAGCACAGAGGAGACAGAAAGAGGGAGGGCTGGGTTGTGTACACACACACATAAAATACCAAAAACACACACACTCAGTGAGGGCTGAGTCAAGGAGGGAGGAGAGAAGAGAAAGAGTTAGAGGTGTAGAAAGGAAGCAGAGGCGCACAGAGAAGCTAAGAGAAAAAGAAAAAGGAAGAGGTATGACAGTCCTTGTGTTGTAGTCTGCTCTGATCCTGCACACCACAGGGAAGCCTCATCAGCCATTCAGCAGGATGTCTCAGAGGAAAAGGAGTTTCACATTTGGAGCTTATGGAGGGTAAGATAATAGAGGACTAATCTGTCGGAACATCAATTGATTTTGCAGTTTGCCAGTTGACACTGCTGTCACAGCAGTGTACATGTACCTGTTGCATTGTATTGCCAGCCCTGGAGTAGTGAGAGGAAGGTGTGACAGCTCTGGGACTAGTACTGCATCTGCTCAGCAGCTGCTGAATTAGCTAACAAGGTCATTGACTGGCAGAACTGTGCACTCTTAATTTACACGTGAACCATTAGTAGGGGAAGCTACAAAAGTGCTACAAGGGGAGGTTTGCATATTGTGCCTCAGTCATGGTGATCTGTTCATCTGTCTTTTTTAAAGACCTCACTACTTGTAAGGTATTTAAAAGTGACTGTAGTCAACACAACAGTCTAAATGTATATAACTGGTAGCTTTAAACAGCTTCTAAATCCATACAGATATGTGATCGATAAGGTTATTCAAAGTGCAAACTGTTTTTATTCCAGCAAATAAAGCACTGATTGCCTGTCATCAACCAAAGTGGTGCGTAATTAAATATGTGTGATGCTTACTTGATACTGAATAAGGAAGTCAGTGATTGGTGGCAGGGAATAACTAAATACTTCATTAGTATGGGTAAAACAGTGAGAAGAGGTAATTATCTCGACTTTGTATAGTTCCACACTTTTATTAATGTGACAGATGATTTTGAAGCAGTCAGAGTATGGATATTTGAGATGTGCTTTGGTTTATGAACAATGAATAGTGCATTACAATTCATGAGGCAGTGAAATTATTTTAATGTTGTGTCTTGCAGCCTGTGAGTTCTGCCAAGTCAGCCTAGAAAACACTCACGAGACACAAATTTGACATTTTTGTTGTAGAAGTCAGTTTGAAAGGTAGTCTGAGTGCACAAGCAGACACGGGCAACCAATAGCAGGCAAGGAAACATTTGTGGGGCACAGAAACAGCATTTCTGAAACAGCAACAGGCTTTTTGTAATAAGATGAGCAGTGAGATTCAAGGAATGGTCCAATATAGATATGGAGTGGTGTGATGAAAGTGCACTCACTGTCACCTGAACTGCACTCATCAGATTCTTTTTTATTTATTTATTTATTTTTTATTAAGCCTACCACAGATTTGTGTTTTATTTAACTTGATGGGTTTCATATTATCAAATAAGTTAAACATACAGCAATGTTTACATTGAGTTTCTTTTCTGTCAGACATAAAGGGCAGGAGTCAGATTACAATAGATGAATAGTGAGAAAATGATCCCAGACCTTAGATGTTAGTTCATCCAGCTGAATGCGCTCATTCCTTGACGAGGCGCCTGTCATCCATCCACAATTCTCAAGAAGCGCCACTCGTCCTACAGTATTGTTCAGGCCTACACACGATGATTGCCTTATGATTCCCCCAAGCTGTGCTCAAGGTTAAGGCCAAAGTCATATTTGCTGGCACTTTTCCATTTTCACAGCACAACCTTTATGCATGCTATTTGAAATGTCACCAAATTCTTACTCCTAAAGTACTGAACAATATTCAGTTGAAACCATTTTGTAAAATTGTTAACATAAGACCAGAGTTACAGATACATTTATAATGAACAAAATGATAAAGAAAAATAAACTTGCAACTGGTTGGCAGGTGGCATGAGGTTTCTTGTTGTTGATGGTGAAATTGGTCACAAAATGTGCATGGTGTTACTCTGGAAAAACTTCTGGCAATTGCTTTGATTGCTAGCAGACTTGTGTGTTTGCATGACAGATAACATCTTGTCTTGAAACCACTGCAAGCTCACTGAGTGATACTGTAACTGTGAAGAGTGTGACACAAACCAGAAATGGAGAGCATCTCTTTAGGGGGAAAATGTGCATTTGCTATCAGAAGGAGGGTGCCATAGATACTGATATGTCATATTAGATAGGAAAGAAAGACAGAAAGTAAAGTTAGATACTGTTATTATTTTTGGAGGGAGTGGTCCTGTTGGTTGACACTATCACTGTCAGTAATGTGATTTTAAGACATGCTGATGCATTTGTCATATTATTGTATTACTGTCATAATACTTCTCAACTCAAACACTTTTATTTGCAGGACGAATTAATCTCATTTGATGATGAATGGGATTAATTTGTTCGGCATATGACTCTTTGACTTCGAAGTGGATTTTAAATCCTCAGTAGTGTGTGCAAGCCAATCAACGGCAAGAAAAGCTTATCTCTTCCTTTCTGTACTTGACACATTAGAGTAATTTGTTGAATTATAAACTAGCTAAACTACTAACTCATTGACATTTTGGTTTTTGTAAGCTGGTATTGTAACAAGTGCAAATGAAATTGTTACTATCACC
>NW_005187435.1:2346246-2355891 GCF_000239375.1 Pundamilia nyererei | reverse complement strand
CAGGTGGCATGAGGTTTCTTGTTGTTGATGGTGAAATTGGTCACAAAATGTGCATGGTGTTACTCTGGAAAAACTTCTGGCAATTGCTTTGATTGCTAGCAGACTTGTGTGTTTGCATGACAGATAACATCTTGTCTTGAAACCACTGCAAGCTCACTGAGTGATACTGTAACTGTGAAGAGTGTGACACAAACCAGAAATGGAGAGCATCTCCTTAGGGGGGAAATGTGCATTTGCTATCAGAAGGAGGGTGCCATAGATACTGATATGTCATATTAGATAGGAAGGAAAGAAAGACAGAAAGTAAAGTTAGATACTGTTATTATTTTGGAGGGAGTGGTCCTGTTGGTTGACACTATCACTGTCACGCTACAATCAGTAATGTGATTTTAAGACATGCTGATGCATTTGTCATATTATTGTATTACTCTTCATAATACTTCTCAACTCAAACACAGGACGAATTAATCTCATTTGATGATGAATGGGATTAATTTGTTCGGCATATGACTCTTTGACTTCGAAGTGGATTTTTAATCCTCAGTAGTGTGTGCAAGCCAATCAACGGCAAGAAAAGCTTATCTCTTCCTTTCTGTACTTGACACATTAGAGTAATTTGTTGAATTATAAACTGGCTAAACTACTAACTCATTGACATTTTGGTTTTTGTAAGCTGGTATTGTAACAAGTGCAAATGAAATTGTTACTATCACCTGAAAACTAAATGCTGTATTCAGCTGTTTTAAATCTCATTTATATAAACATTACATTTGCATTTGTTTCAGTCTGTTACAATCATTTGGTTAGGGCAAGCGAGTGCCTGCAGTTATTTGTCCCACTATAATGTTTTCTCACATTAGGTTGTAGACATTTGATTTTAAATTCAGGAGATTTGTAGCACTGTGCTCACAAGTCTTCTTCTTTTTCACACAAACCAAACCTGAATCTGTTGGAAAGCTCTGTTTGGCTGGGTGTCACGAGAATGAACTGAATCAATTATTTATTATATGAATTGTGGAATAAAAGCAGCAAAATCAGTGGTTGACTCCTAAAGTGCATTGTAACACTCAGCTTGGCTGAGTTGTTAGATAAAGGTGGCCCACTCCAGTTTTGTCCTCGCAGTGCACTGCTGGAACAGTCAAGTTTAGTGTTGATCTGGTATTTGATTTTGTTTCTTACACATTTACTTTGCCCTAACTCTTCCCAGCTATCTGTGATCCAGTCTAGTCTTATGTGTGCTTCTGTACAATCGAAAGTAGCCTGGGGATCCTTTAAAAGCATGCATCTGTGTTAGATGAATTAGTGTGTTTTTGTTTCAAGAAAAGAAACGAGCTTTTTCATTTTAATTTGGTTTGTTTTGCAATTGCTTAGGAAATCTGTCTCTGTTGTTAAAAGCCTTGTTGTTGAAAAGCGTATCTCTGGGGAAATAATTTCCTAATGAATAACATTGAAAGGATTCTTAAACAGAAATGGATGGAGCCCAGACCTAGACCATAACATTACCATTCTGCATTTGTTATTTTGTAGTTATTTTGTAGCAGATTAATTTCCGCATACAATTTAAGGGTAATTGCTGTTAGCGGATAGCAACATGGCTATTTCTTTAAAGTGCTTGTAAACAGCTGCAAGGAAAAATGGATGAGGTGGAAAACAACTGGAAATTGCCTCCTATTTGAGCAATTTTACTATCTCCTGTGCCAGCTTCCTTGCTGATATTTTTTCCTTTCTGAACTATGTAAATTTAAAGCAAGCGATTACGTGAAGTAGGACAGATGATTTAAAAAAATAGAGACTTGGTTATGGTTGAGCTATTTTTAACTTTACTATAGGGAACTTTGAACAATATAATACCAAGCTGATGAGTGAATTTCCTAAATTTGAGCTTGTGATTGTAATTATAGAAGCCAGAAAGAGTAAGCCAATGATGCTGGTATGTTTACAGGTTTTAGGTTACAGATGGTTGGTTTCCTGCTGGTGAGTAAAGTCTGCTTTAAGCCTAGAGAGAAATGGCAACGGTTCAGCCATGTGAAAGATGATTGGATTGTGCATATATCTGACTGCTCTGTTACAATTTCCCTTGCAGGTATTATACGGTAGCTACCTGAAAATGGTGTTGAGGAGGCTAGTGTGACTGTACAAACAGCCCACCTTTTGTTCTTTGCTATTTTCATCCCTCCAACATTATGTAATGTCGGTTTTTTTTGTGTGGCTGTGCTTAATCTGATGGGGAGGTTACTGCTTTGTTTGTTTAAGGACCCTAAAAAGTGATCACATACAGCAACCCACAATCGGTTTGTGGATTCTGGTGGAAATATTGCTAAATCAGCTTTTCTTAAATCAATACTACACATTTCAAACCTCAGAGAAAATCACAGAAAATATCAATATACAATTAAAAACTTGAGAATACTATGATTGTGTGTGTGCTTTGTGTGAGATTGGTAATCACTGTAGAGCCAAATGATAGAGCCTGGACAGTCAAACTCCTACTCTCTTTTGAAGGTTATGTGGTCAGAGAGATCGGAGAGATGGACCTGGAGAGGTCACTGGGTTTAAAGTGAACAGCCTCACAAAAATAATTTGGATTAGGGTGGTTTTTCTGAGTAAGATTCAAAAGCAAATGCCATCGCATCATTTAAATAAAAAATCAATATAACTGTCATAATAACTTTCAAAAATGCTAATCATCATGCAAATTAGAGCTTTATTTGTTTATACTTTTTGTATAGTTGTTGTTTGTTTTTAAACTTTTAACATAATGAAAACCCATGAGCAAACTATGATCATTATACTCCTCTAGCCTTGCAGGATTGTTGGCTTAGGAGTCTCTTTAGTCATTACACTGAGGTGACAGACTTCACTAAAGAAAACAGTTAAAGTGGATGACCTGTTCAGAGGGGCGAGTGAATAGTGGGTAATGTGCCATTTTTAAAATCTTTGCATGTGGAGCCTATATCCCGTTTAAAAATGTCCACCTATTTACTGAAGTCATGTTTTGAACTAGTAATGTGTGTTTATACTGCCTACATGAAAAAACAAAGTGAAAACACAAAGGCTGCGGGTGGAAGCTCTAAAAGATGCTTCAGTAGTCATTTTATAACCCCAGCAACACATCTCTGAAAAGTTCAGACAGGGACATATTTGCCACTCTTTTAACAACAATCTGTGAGACCGGGAGTTGAGAGGGATCTGCTAGTCTTTTGGGATAGGAACGCTTAGGATAGGTTATAGGTAAAGATAGGATGCCTGGAAATGTTTTGACCTTTTAAAAATAAAATTTCCTTGAGATTAAAACATTCAACATGTGCTTCTAGCTTTATTTCAGGCAGCCTACATTTTTCTTCCAGTATTCCTGCAACCTCCAGAAAGCTATTGACTGCTCACAGCTCAACCAGCAGCACGTGCATTGGCACACTCAATTTCTTTTGACATTCTCTTGTTCCCATTTATTATTCACATGATTCATTGTTTATATTAGTAACATGTTTACCATTTGCATTATCACTGTATTACTTTGTGTGTCTTTCAGTATGCGTGTGTGTGTGGCAGTATGACTACTATACTACTATTTGATAACTGGTTTGAAGAAACTTTTTTAGCATGTTTGAGACATTTCATTTCATTTTCATTTTCACTTTATTTGTCAGGGACCATGTACAAACAGAAATAAACATTAATCTTCTTCGAGAAAAACTGCGGAAAGCGCCCAACTAAAATTATAAAAGCCACATGGACTATTCCCCCCAAAAACTGCAACCAATATATTTCTATACCCAGTCAATGGGCAGATAAAGCAAAAACCAGTAACAGACCAAAAACAAAAAAATCATCAGTTAACAACTTTAACACAAATTCAGTTAACTGTTCAATATAATCCCAAAAGGTTGATTCTGTTCATCTGGACGTAGCATTTTGGGAGAAACGTTCAAATATAATAAGACAAATACCGTGTATTAATTATGTATCAGAACATATAGACAGTATCAAATGTATCCAATTCCTACGCACATAAGTATGAAGTATGATTATGTAATGTCTCAAAGACATATATACTAAAAGAGACCAGAAAACAAAATGTTAAAATTGTGTTCACGTGTGTTTGGACAAATTTTGGCTCTAGGTCACAGTCACAACCATCACAAAGCTGAAAGTTTGCAGATGGTTATTGATATTGTGTTGTAAAGTTATGTGGTTCTGACTAGTAAAGAGTGATTAATAACTTTCATTCTATTTACTTTAGATTATTTCACTTATAGGAAATAACCCACAGAGCTTTCTGTCTGAACAGGCTAATGTATTATTAGATGTTCGCTCTGGACAGAAGTGTTAATATGCCATGATTTAAGCATCATTTTCAATCTCTCAGCTTTGAGGAATTTGTGTAACACTATATGAAAATGTTTGTGAGAATAAAATTAAAATAACCAACTGCAGTGTTTAATGTTTAAGATCAAAAATTATATGAAATGGGAGATTATAAAGCTATGTCTTGGAACGTGTTTCTACTTAAAAGCCTCCAAAATGAAACTCTCAGTCTGTTTCATAGCTTTGAGTTGTTATACTAACCTGTATAGCAGGATGTTTTCTTATGTTTCTCCTATCAGTCAGCCCTTGAGTAAGTTTTGTGTTTCTACAAAAGATGGAGGCGTAATTGTTTATGTTATGGCTAGTTTCTCACCCCTTCTGTTACTACCAAAACAGCATGTTGCTGAGTCAGTAGGAAAACATCATTGATATCGATCAAGCATATTGCTGATGGAAATATTTCCATTCCCCTTTACAACAAACAAAGAAAAAGAACAAAGTCCTGCGTACGTAAAGTTTACAGTCATGAACAAAAGTGACATGTATCCAATGTCAAAACCACAGGCTAGCAGTCTGTGCCATGCAAATGTTAAATGCAATAACGTATTTGATATATCAAACACTGCAGTAATGGTGTTTCACTTTCTTACATCATACCCCTCGTCTCACACACAAGTTTATCCAATATTCTGACAACATACATGCTTATTGAAGGAGGAGAGAAGCAGAGGTTAAGCTAGTATCAGGCTGGTGAACTACACAGGTAGAGGAATCACAGAGACACCAGTGTGGAGACAAGGGCTGTATCCCAATTCAGGGTCTGCAGCCTTAACGGTCCACAAGGGCCGCGTACTCAAACACCGCTAAGTGCGAGGCTTGTGAAATGGGACGGTCTAGCTTCCGTCGCGTTGCCCAGGTTGCCTAGCAACCATGATACTAACAGCTGGAAACTTTTTTTTTTTGTTTGTTTCTACATGAGCTTTGATCATTCTCTGTAAGATTAAGGTCAGCTATTGAACGGCGTATATTTTAAAGTAAAGGCTTTAAAACCAAGTTAGTACAAACGTCACTAATGTCACATAACTTTGCCGACATGTGGCCAACAGTAATGTTTTAATGTTCTTCGTTATTAAACATTTGCATATAAATAAGTGACATACTATTCAGTGTTTGCTTAAAGTTTACTCTTCGGCTGCCCCTCATCCACCGTTTTTTTTCGGCAAAATTATCCACACCCACCACCGTGCTATGCATTCTGGGATATGTTGGGCCACAAAGTCTACACCGCCACATCCTTAAAATTCAGGGAAATGAAGGACTCATTTGAGGGCTGCTTTTCGAGCAACCTTCGAATTGGGACAGCCTTCGTCGCTTCGCTGTGACGTAATCGGCCTTAAAATGCGGCCTTTAAGGCTGCAGACCCTGAATTGGGATACAGCCAGAGGCATGCACAAATACCCAGATAAGACATCTACCTCCATTTTTACCACTTAGTTCTGTCCTGCCACCCAGTGGTGTGGGCATGCTAAATATCAACCTATTGCATTTTTAAAAAAGGTAATGATAGTATTAAAGGCATCTGCAGGGCTGAATATAAAAGATATGAATAATATTCTATTCTATTCTGTTGAACTACCAAATATATAGAAGGCTTTCACTTTAACAAAACAGAGAGGATACTTGCACATCCTTGCAAACCACTCTAAACTTCATATCACACATAAGTGCTCTTTCATGTATAGATACAAGCGTTAATATGCTAATATTTATTACATGCTTTGCTTGAAATAGAGTATTTTAAAATTGCAGTATTTCTGCTTTTACTGGAGACAAGGATCAAAATGTTTTCTTTACCATTGGCAGGAAGTGCACTACCTCTGTGAGTCTGACATTTAACCAGTTTTTGGAATACGTTGCAGTAGAAAAAATGGGTTAGACTTTGCATTTAATACCATCTTTTTATATACTTGAACCTAACTTGAGTTGGCTTTTTTCTTTGTAAATTTAAAGGAGAGAAAAAGCAGAACGGCTTCTATTATCCTGACGATATTTTCCATTTTCATTTCTTCACCAATAAGTGGAATGAATGCCTGTGATTGTGTTGGCATAAAGTAATTGTTTGACTGGCTTAGCCATGGGGAGAAAGGGATAAGCAGTGGTTATTAGTAGGCTGATTGTCCACCTCTAGCATCTGGTTCTGGAATTTGTCCTTGATCATTTGATTTCAGGATAATGAATAAAAAAAAAAACACACCAACCACACAGAAAACCTGACTTGTTGACTAACTATAATGTACCAGCAGAAGAAAACCAGCAGAAGAAAAGCACCACTTTGTTCTCTTATCTCATATTTCCTCTTTTCTGTCCCTGGCAACTAATTTGACCAAAAACCACATTTCCTCCATCTTTCTCTCTGCCATTGCTCATATCAACACATAACAGCAACAGTCCACAATTAATGCAGTTAAGCTTTACATGAGTTATGTTTGACATGATTGATATTTCTGGGTTGTGAGGATGCCTGCACAGCCACACAGCCCTCCCTTTCAAGTGAAAATGATATGTCAGGAAAACCTTGAGGGAATTTCTTCAGACTGGGCACAAATGTCCACTTGAATTTGACTGTGAAGTGATTTGATTTTGATTCTTACTGTGAACTCGTAATGAAAAAGAGTTCTTGTAAAGAAAACCGACATGAAATCTTTTAAGTTCATGTGTTATTATGAAAATATTCATCCACGTCATGCAAAATTCTTAGATTTTTCTGTATGTGTGTATAAATATTGTTGTTGTTGAATGTATTAGAACAGCGGTCCCCAACCTTTTTTGCGCCACAGACTGGTTTATGCCCGACAATATTTTCACGGACCGGCCTTTAAGGTGTCGCGGATAAATACAACAAAATAAAACTAGTACTGGTACCAAAAAAAAGAAGATTTATTCATAACACACGTGAAAAGACCCAGGAAAACTGAGTTAATGATAAAAACGATAACAAAATAACACTGAAAACTGATAAAAACCCTGAAAACCATACATTTCACACCTGAGCCTCAAGCCCGGTACCAAACAACTCACGGGCCGATACCGGTCCAAGGCCCGGGGATTGGGGACTGCTGTATTAGACCACCTGTCCTTAAAACAAGGAAACAGAGTTATCTTAGAAACCTGTGAAAAACTTTTACAATGAAAAAAAATGTTTTAATTGCTAAATTTGCTGAAGTGAAATGAATTAAAAGTAAGATTCACCTATTACACAATGACTGTAATTTGACATCTTTATGTGTTTTACTGTCCATTATGTGTTTTACTGTCCTGTCCATTATGCTAGCAAGGTCCAAGCATTCTTTTTTTTTTATTCATACCCCTACTTTGGGAGCCACTGCTTTAACCATTGGATACTGTGCTGACTTGCCTAAACTACAAGCTTGTTTATCTGAAATTAGGGGCTGGTTATCTGATAATTTCCTGCTTCTTAATGCTGATTAGACAGATTTGATGGTCACAATTCAGTAGTTGTCCCAAAACATTACAATCAAAATTGATGACTATGTCATAAATTGCAGCGACAAGGTAATGAACTTGAGCATGTGGTTTGACCCGATGCACTCTTCGAGTCTCACGTAAAAGAGACAATAAGGACTGCCTTTTATCACCTAAAGAACATAGCTAAAATCAGACAAGTTTTATCACTTGACACTGCAGAGGTTCTTGTGCATGCTGTTACGATCCAGCTCAAAAGCCGCAACATAAATAAGGAGACGAACACCAGAATTTAGGTGAGAAGAGGTTTTATCTTAAAATGCATAGCAAGTTTGCTAAAATAGCTGGTACTACCAAGGCAAGGGCTAGTGAGCCTCCCTGAAAGCCTGCTTCAGGTATGCTTTTATAGACACCTGACTAGGTGTGGTCAATTGGCACCAGCTGAACACACTGAGGAGATTAGGGGCTGCAGAGGGGCATAACAATGCATTTGTGTCTTCACGCATTGATTATTGTAGCGCTCTGCTTTCTGGGTAACCGAAGAAAAGTTTTAGAGGTTTACAGATTGTACAAAATGCAGCTGCTTACATTTTAACCAAAACTGGGAAATTTGAGCACATTACCTCAGTACTGAAATCTCTTCATTGCTTGGCTTGCAGTATTTAAGGTCCTGTTGCTCACCTATAAGGCTTCAAATGGTTTGGCACCTTCATATCTCTCTGACCTTTTGCACCTCTATGTTCCACCCCCTGCTCTCCAATCTCAGGATACTGGCCTTCTAAAAGTTCCTAAAACCAGAAAAAAGGCTACTGGGGAGCGTGATTTTTCTTTCTGTGCCCCATCTTTGTGGAACAACCTCGATGAAGATATTAGGCCTAAAGCTTTTACTGGTTCTTATTGTTATTCCCTTTTGTTTTATCAGTTTTTAAACTGTATTGTTTTTTCTGTATTCTTTATCTTCAAATAGCTGTTCAGCACTTTGTTTGAAAGCGCTTTATAAATGAAGTTATTGTTATCGTTATTAATTTTGGCCCACTGTGTTGTACTTAAAATAGTAAAGCTGCGCTAATTACATTACAATACAGTTAGGGACAGCGAATTATCACCCAAGAGTGTTTTAGGATAAGAATGTGTGTTTGAGTGGGGTTTTTAGAATCAGAATCAGAATATCTTCATTGTCATTGTAACGAGTACAATGAAATGGTAAATGGTAAATGGCCTGTATTTATATAGCGCTTTTCTAGTCCCTAAGGACCCCAAAGCGCTTTACATATCCAGTCATCCACCCATTCACACACACATTCGCACACTGGTGATGGCAAGCTACAATGAAGTTAAGTGTTATCTGTGCAATAAGTTTTTATTTATTTCTGAGTGACTGTGTTTTTAAAAGTTTCTTTTGTAATTATATTTAAACTTTTCTTTCTTGACATCGCAGGGACTGCACTTAATTTCGTTGAACTTGTTACAATGACAATAAAGATATTCTGATTCAGATGAATGGTCCCGTTATCAGTATGCTACACCACATGCTATAGTTGTGATAAGCATTGTTCTACGCTGATGACACTCAGCTGTACATCTCCGTGTCTCCTGATGACACCATACCAATGGATGCCCTTTTTAACTGTATTTTAGATATAAGATCTTGGATGGCAGAAAACTTTTTACAGCTTAACCAGGACAAAACTGAAGTTTTAATCATCGGTCCCGAGGCTCAGAGAGACTCAATTCAATTCAATTCAATTTTATTTATATAGCGCCAAATCACAACAAAAGTCGCCTCAAGGCGCTTCATAGATACAGAGAAAAACCCAACAATCATATGACCCCCTATGAGCAAGCACTTTGGCGACA
>NW_005187435.1:2318778-2343858 GCF_000239375.1 Pundamilia nyererei | reverse complement strand
TACGTCCAATGGATGATGATCTGATTAGTCGACTAATCGCAAAAATAATCGGTGACTAGTCGACTATCAAAATATGTTTGTGGCAGCCCTAATTGATTGATAGATAGATGATCAATAATTTCGCAAAAAAGAAAAAACATGTAGAGAAAAAGTGCTCTGGAACAAAATTCATAGAGAGTAAAAAGGAAATTAAAGAGGAATCAGTACAGTTAAGAAAAGCTCTGATATTCTCCATGTACAAATAAACAATTTGATAAGTCTGTGTTTACAAGTGGCCAAAAAATATCCACACGGGGGCAGTGCAATACATCTGAGTAAAGAGCAAGGTGCAATAGCCATGTTTACATTTGCAAACTTTTTTATTCATAGGAAAATCAAGGATCATTATCAAGTAACATATTGTCACTTTGTTTCTTTCTAGAGTTGATAAGACCTTTTCCAGGACCAGAAGTTTATGGTAAGTCCCCTCCTTATGAAAAGCAAAGAAAATTTAGTTTCACACTTCATTGGTCCCATGCACTCCACTTCACAATGTTGCATTTACAGCACCTTAGGAGATTAAGGCTTTACGACTCTCTTCCCATTCAGCACGGCCAACCAAAAATGTTAATGCATATGAAGCATCAGTTGTCTCAGTAGAGAATTAAACATGAATAGATCTGTTCTGTATGCAGTAGTTTTTCATGGCCAACACAATTATGCTGCAGCAATAAAAATTTGAATGTAAAAGATACATGAAAAAAACAAAAACCCCACAAACGTACCTTTATCCACTTTGATAATTTCAGAATATTAAAGTGATGATCTCAGTAAAAGATGGTAATGGCTAATAAGGCTGCTTTCCTCTCTAGCTATAAAAGTCACAGATATGCTTGTAATTTTATTGTCACTGGAAAACTCTGTTTGCTCTGATGACTCTGGACATCTGTATATGATCAAAGAGGAGCTTGTAATGTTCCATACTTGGCAGGTAGTCTCACAGCACGTACAGGGAATGTGCGGCTGGAAATACAGGGGCAAGAACAGATGGAAGGAGACAGGAAGCATAAAAATGTGTGTAATACCAGCTGGCCATGTAGAGCACATGCCTCTGAGATCTCAGCCATTGAGAGTTCTCAGAACAATTAATAATACCACTTTTACACAAGTATATCTTTCCAGGTTTCTCTGCTGGATTGAGATTAATTTATGTTTATATGCAAGTTCGTATGTAAATGTTTTACAGTTTCATAAAACATTAAACCAAGGAAACAAAGGTCAGTATCACAAACTGTTTACTATACAATAATCATTTACATGTTTACAATATCATTTGTTTTTTGTAATTAGGCTAAATGCTATTTAGATTTTCTTAATGTGTATGTGGCACATGAAAATAGCATTTTTATTTTTATTTTCTTTGTTTTTTCTTCAGGGGGAATTTGCAAAAAAAATGCCTTGGTTTGTTTTTGTACATCAAATAGGCCTTTAGAATTAGACAGAAATTGAGTCATAGTGAGTTTGGAAAGGACAATAGATGAAATACTGAAAGGAGGAAATTGAAGGTGCATGGATAATTCAAGCTCATTGGAGGAGAATACACCCTCGCACACCCGCTGAATCTCATTATGAGGATTTCAATTTCTCTCGGTTGCAAACAGGTCTGAAGCAGATGCTAATGGTGCCTCGGGGCAGGGCTATGCAGGTACTAGTTATCCACAGCACTGCTTTGTGATTGTAATCACTGAGTCATTATGCCAATTGTGTATTCCATCAGTCTCAGGCTGCATTTAGATTAGAAAGTGGGGGGAAAAAGCAAGATATCAGCAAGATATTTACTATCAAATAATTTGGGGCACAAAGAGGGATTTCTTGAGGAGTTTATTTGTCCATTACATTTTGTTCTAACAGCTCTGCATACTTGGAAAAATCTGAACAACCACCTAAAAGTTTGCAGTCACTGAGGAAATTCTACATTTTGATCAGTTAAATCAGTTAAAAAACGTATTGCAAGTGCAAGGCTTACTTATTAAAGGCTTAATACAGTTTAATTCATTTGCAGCGCAGCATTTTAGATCTTCAGCATTCTGGGGTGAATTTATTTTTGTAATCTGCAGAAATTAGTTTTAGATTAGAAAGTAGTTTGAGCAATTTGGATTGTTTTGATAGGAAACACACATTTAACTTGCTAACACAGTAGGTCAATAGGGTTAATATCCTGTAGCAGATAACCAGCTGGCTACATCTTGTCTGAATAGCGCTTACATAGTCTGGAACTGCTTTTGTCATGCTGTTGCAAAATGGAAAGATCAACTTAGATCATGTTTATTCTGCATAAATGTCCCACTTTACCATCAAAAAGCAATCACGTTTTTATTTTATCTTCCACGTTTAGCATCAAGTTTTTTTTAATTTAGAGTTCTTTGCTTTGATCTAAAGGCCCACTATCAGTTTCACTGATGGAATAATGTTGTTTGGATTGTATTGCAGCGGTCCCCAACCTTTTTTGCGCCACGGACCGGTGTAATATCAGACAATATTTTCACAGACTGGCCTTTCACAGATAAATACAACAAATAAAATGATACGACCAAGAGAAAAACTGTGACATTTTGTAAATATAATAATAAATGTGAATTCACTGTGTAATTGTGTAACATTATTAGCAGCGTCCTCCTGAAATGTGCCAACAACATTGAGAGTAAAATCCTCCTCTATCCCCCTTAATACTCTGGTAGCTATGGTAACGTGTAAATATTTCTTTCAAAATAAGACACACAACTACAAAACAAATATAAAGTACATGAAAATATATAGAAAATTTATTCATAACACATTCATAACACATGGGAAAAGACTCAGGGAAACCAAGTTAAGGATAAAAACCCCAAAAACCATAAATGTCACATCCGAGCCTTAACTCTCGCGGCCTGGTACCAAACAACTCATGGACCGGTCGGTGGCCCGGGGGTTGGGGACCGCTGTTGTATTGTATCTAAAATAAGCATGACAGTTGTTAGCCTTGTTCAATTGTGAATGTTTTTTTTTTCTTTCGAATGATCAATCATGTTTAAACTGACACACCTGGAACAGGTAACACAATGTGTCAATCAGAAATGGTAAATGGCCTGTATTTGTATAGCGCTTTACTAGTCCCTAAAGCGCTTTACACATCACATACATTCACACACTGGTGATGGCAAGCTACATTGTAGCCACAGCCACCCTGGGGCGCACTGACAGTGGCGAGGCTGCTGGACACTGGCGCCACTGGGCCCTCTGACCACCACCAGTAGGCAACAGGTGAAGTGTCTCGCCCAAGGACACAACGACCAAGACTGTCCAAGCCGGGGCTCGAACTGGCAACCTTCCGATTACAAGGCGAACTCCGAACTCTTCAGCCACGATCGAAAACAGAGGTGATGGCCAATGAGGCTTAGCCTCTGTATGCTCACAGTTATTCCATTAACCTTACGGAGGTTAATGCCTCATATTTGACTCCATTAATCATTAATTATCATATTCAACATTCCCAATCAATTTAATTTATTTTAATTAAAACTATATCTGTTTTTCAATACATGCATATTTCCAAACTTTTGATTGTTAGTGTGTGACTAATTGCATCTCTCCACCTCTGTTATCTAGCCTGTCCCACAGCTATTGTAAGAGGCACAGGACCATGTCGGGAAGATTTACGATATGAGCTCCAAGTGTGTGTCATTAAAACTGGGTTTCTTGGATTCCCTGCCATGTGCCACTGCCTCAAATCCATCACATTATTCTCAACCAGCCAGGAGTACTGTCGGTGTGAGTGAGTGTGACGGTGGACAAACACGCAGTGCCCGCACTTTTCTGTCACTCTTAACGAGCACCAGTATCTCCGTCACCTTACTCTAGAATGCACTTTCAGCTCGTGTTGAGCCCTGAATCACTTGGACAAAGAGGTTCACTTTGTGAAAAGTGAGAAAACACTTATGTTACTGCTAAACTGCTCACAGCACAGTTCCCAATTAAACACTCATTAACTTGATTGCTCTGAATAATGGTGGTGCTTATCTTCCTCAGTCTAAAGATCCTGTTGTGCTGCAATAAGCAGGCCATGCCATGGCATTTCTGCAAGAAATTGTCAATCTGAAAGTGGCCATATTTTCATTCTTAACAACTCAGTTTTCCACTAATGAGGGAAAGCACTGGAATAATGTAGGAGTGATGTATGCAGACTGTGATACTGAAGATACACTGGAAAAATAGTACTTCTTTTATACTGCATCTATATTTGTCATTATAAATTAAAATCACTACTAGTTAACTCATTTGGTACAGGACACACCTGAAGGGGCTTTTATTTTGGGATCGTGGGATATATTTATATTGTGTGTGTGCACAGCTGTTGCCTTGTAGCCATCTAATCTGAACAGTACAACTGCTATGAGCCTAATCAAGCCTTTGACTGACACTAGGAGATGAGTGGTAATGAAGTGCTCTTCAGTGTTAAAAGATGAAAAAGAGTGAGGCGAAGAGGCCTCTAATTGGGTATCCGTGCCACTTCAGATTGCTGTTAATGGCCAGTATTCATCCTAATATGGTGGTCAGTGTCATGGGGAGAAAGCAAACAGGAGGAGAGCGTAGCCAATTGCAGCTCAGCGACTGTCAAATGGAAAAACAAACTTGTTGAACCTTTTATATTTTCCACATTGGAACTCCTGTCAGGAGTCATAAACCTAAAAGCATAAATGCAACATAAAGAAGCTGTAAAAAGAACTTTCCTAATATTGTGTCATACCCTTTATTTCTTCCTGTGTTGCCTTGGTATCCCACAGATGTTTATTTGAATTCAGATATAACGGGTGAAAAGGCAACTGCATCAAAATGAGTTCATTTTGGTACTCAATGAATTGGACAGTCCTGTATCTGTTGGTACAGAGTTTAACTCACCAGTTATTCTAGGGCAAGTTCATATCGTAGCATTAAACATTTACAACCTCCTACAGTATTTATATATATATAATATGACATGCACAAGGTTATTTGTTCTCTTGCGTTCCTTTTTTGCTCTAAATTATGCTAGTGCACTCTGAAAGCTCATTGGTTGTCTCCTAGCACCAATTTGACCAGATCATCACTTGGTTTGAATATCAGTTGCTCTGCGTAGCTGGTGTCACTCTCCTCTAACCTTTGTTCCCTTCATCTTGAGCTTCAGCACTCTGCCCCATTCATACTATTGCCTGTCTTGTTTTTCGCCCTATAGAGGGTCAGTTCTGCCCAAAGGCTACTCTTATATGTCAAGTAAGTGATCAGCTCTTTCTACATTGAACTCAACTATCTCAGTAAAAAACTATCAGTGCTTCTACTGTAATTTATCAATTCCTTACTTTTCTGACACCATGAAAATATAATATTAACTTTGGAGAGTGCTTCTACCAGCATAGCATAACACAAGCCTCATGTAGGTTTGCACAAATCTAATGTAACAAAACTGAAGTTGTGTTCACAGTCTGTGTGCACTTAGTTTTATTTACAGTGGTTTGTTGATTACCTATACTTAACTCATCTTTACCTGTACTGTCAATTAGGATTTTCCAGTTATGGAAAAAGAGATTAAAGGATGCCTCGAAGATAGAAAATAAATGTAAAATTCAATTTAAATGTTTCGAGCTTAAAACAGAAAAAAAAATCACACTCCAAAACAGCCTCTCCAAATATGCTTTTGTTTTATAAGAACCTCTTATCTTATTATTCATATCTTGCATAATACAATTAGTATGACTAATGTTAATTATCTCTAGAGGCTTTCAGTGAGAACAGAACAAAATCCTTTCACAAGCTTTTTTGTATCATTTTGAGTGGTGACACAGCACTTGTTTAGACAGTTTTTGTTGTTTTTTACAGAAATCAGACAGCTCTATTTTATCATGGGTCAAAAGAAGTGGTATTGACTTTTGTTTTTGTTTGTTTATGGGCTGACTATGTGTCATTTTGACTGGTATCCAAACCAAAAAAGAGACCTCTCCTGCAACCCTGTGTGTCTATTCCAAAGTAAGTTCACAGATAAAATCATTACAAGTCAGTGTGTTTGGAATCTGGTCAACTTATTGAGGTTGTTCTGAGGCCAGAGTCAGAAAGCAGCAGTGCGATGGTACCAGATGGGGGTTGCCTTATTTATTGTATTTAGGACGCCTCTTCAGTTAATTAGATACTAGCATGCAGCTGTGGATGGTAAATGATGACTTTGTATGTTAGGATCTTTTTAAAGTACTGCCCACCTTCTCACTATTCAAATAATTTTCTTGTAGCACAGAAGAGAATAAAATTGTTTTTGTTAGACTGAAGGCTCGCACAAAGGACCGGGTAAACTGGGTAAAGCTTCTCAAGGAGATTACAATAATGTAATGTTTAGAGTTGAGCGTAATATCTACTCTTTAAATCTCTTATAACATTACAAAAACATCTTGTTCACGTTCTTCCCTGTTGTCTCAATATAAAGACATTTTTATTTAATTAATTGAAAAGCTTGAGCTTATTGAGGGGGTAATGGTGCCTGATGTTGTAGTCATTTCAAATTATCAGAAGGTCAACTCCATGTAATCAAGCTCTATTACATCTCACATCAGGAGACGTATCAATTAGCCCCTGCATATATCTCTGTGAGCAGGATGAAAGAAAGAAAAGCTGAATGACGATGATGACGATGGAGGAAATTATGCATCATACCAACAGTATAACTGTTTGACTAGTGTATGCATCAGTGGTTTGCTTTGTGACAGTTATGTGCATTGTTTCTAAATGACACTATCAAATCAGTCCTCACACTTATCCAATGACGTATATGCAATTAGTGTCACATATTTCTAAGCTAATTTCCAAATCCCAGGTTGTCACTGGAGATGAAGCGTGACACTTTCTTTTGTCTGTAAAATGGGGAAGACAATGTCGTTTGGTGATGAGATTTCTAGAATGACTCATAATCACTTGATGTCGTCAGTAGTGATAATTGGTCTGAGTTTTTTTTTTTTTTTCATCTTCCGTACTTTTATTATGCATGTAAATTTAACAACTTCTAATTATCATGTGCTACCTTGATTTTGTGTGCCTGAATCACCATTTTATTATGTGGTACATCAGTTTCCTTCATATTCTTTCTTTTCACATCATATCCTTTAAGTATCATTTCCTTCTCTTTTTGAAGTTAACTATGTTGTTTAGTTTTTGGTTTTTTTGTGCCCTTTTGTGCCACAGGGAAAAGCCAATAAAATCCCAATAGCTCTAATCACCCAATTAGTCACAGAGACACTCAGAAACTTAGGAGTGGTGTTTGTTTCAATCCACTTATGATTCTGTTCCTTCATGATTAGGGCCCTGAAAGTGTAAGGTATTGATTTTAAAACTTTATTTGTAGTTGTGTAAGTTTACAATCTTACTAGGTACACTTTATTAGGTACACCTTGCTAAAATTGAGCCCCTCTTGCCTTCAGCACTGCCTTAATTCTTTGCATCATAGAATCAAAGAAAGAGCTTGAAGCAAGCCTCAGAGAATTTGGACCATATTGATGTGATAGAATCATGCAGTTGTTGCACATTTGTTGGCTGCTTAACCATGATGTGAACCTCGCCTTAGCCACATGCCAAAGTTTTGAGATCTGGTTACTGTGGATAATGTTTCAATACAGTTACCTCAATGTTTGAAAAAACAGTTTGATGCAATTTGAGCTTTGTGACATGGTGTGTAGAGCAGGGCGATATGAGCAAAAATATTTATCACGATATACATTTGAAAATTTGCGATAACAATATAACTAGGGATGGGTATCGTTTAGGTTTTATCCGATACCGGTGCCAAATCGGTACTTTTGAAACGGTGCCGGTGCTCAAACCGGTGCTTAAAGAATGGAGAACACAAAATTGGTCCAAAAACCTCTCATGTTCAGCTGTTTTTTTGTAAAAAGATAACAATGTTAGCCTTTTCTGCAGCTATGGGGCATATATGGTATCACTCTTGGCTGGAAGCAGTGCTTAAACAATGGAAAAAACACAAACTTTATCCAAAAACCTCTCATGTTTAACTGTTTCCCTCTTTTTCTTTGGTCATTTTAACCTTTTTTGCCAGGGTGAAGGGAGTATCTGCCATCAAACAAGAAGACAGCCGCATGTAGCTATGATGATGTTTGCTAGTTCACCTTACATGCATTAATGTAATAACGTGGTTAGCCTACGAACAACATTAAGCTACTCACGCAGAGAAGAACGGCTGCTGCTGCATCATCATCCGTCATCATTTCTGCTACACTGGCAGGGCTAGGGGCCAGGACTCTCCTCTTCAGGTTTTTGGGGATGTTGCTAACTCCGGGTCTGATAACAGGCACCACACCCGCAGTAGATGCGCTCGGTGTGAGGTCTCGCAGCAAGCTATCAAATACAGCGCATTTCTTGGCTTTTTAAAAAAAAACGCTATGCATGTTTCATCGGATTTGAGGTGTTACCTCCTTTGACAGTATCACAGTATCAGCTTAAAGCACTTGTTGCAGGCTGCTGAGTTTGCATATTTTGCTGTGAAGTACAGCCAGACTTTTGACCGCTTCGCCTTGGGCATTTTTAATCTGTAGCTCTGCTCTAAAAGAACGTACGTACCTGGGCCCGCCTACTATCCTCGGAAACGTAAAATGATTGGCTAGAAGTGTATCACAGCTCAGGAAAAAAAAGCACCGAAATAAAGCACCGAAATGTGCGCTGCTTTTCGGTCTGGTTACTACCGTTTATGTCAGAACCGGTGCCATCATGGCACTGGACACCGGTACCCATCCCTAGATATAACTGACGATACAATTGACACTAGACAAAATACTTTACAACTCCACAACTTTATTAGTGCAAAAAAAACCCATCAATGTATTTTCACTTAAACAAGCAGCTGTTTATTATGTGCATTAAAGTTATATAAAAATGTAACAGTGCAAATGCAAATTCCTTGCTGACAGTTTAACCAAAAGACATTTCCAGTGGAAATTGGCTGACATATCCTCAGCATAACATGTATAATATCCACAAAAGTTAAAAAGAGGTTATACACACACAATACGGTAATATTATGTTGAAGCACAGTATGTATCACTCCGCGAGGCTCCTGCCTACGATAGCCGTAATGCTCCGACAATCCATCAAGCGGTGCGGGTTTGTAGCTTAGCAAAGTCGTACTAAAACATTTGACAGATTTTCGACCACCGTGTACCACATAAAGTCGTTTCGAGGTCAGTAAACCCAAACAGGCACACGGGATTATAAGGAGCACTGTCGATTTTCAGAAAAATCAAAGGATTGATTTTAAGTGTGCCGTATTTTCCAAAAAACACGGTAATAACGACAACCCCGCTAGCATGCGCTATGAAAAATAGTGTTTTGTTGTGTATCTGACGGACGAAAGCTAAACCAGTTCCACACCACTGAAGTTGCAGCATTTTTACAAACCAATTCTGGTTCATCCGTTTCATTCAACGATCCGCGTTCGCCCTTCTCATTCTCCATCACCGGCACACTTTTTCCTCCATGTGCGTATGAAAACACTGCGCACGTGCGTTTTACCCATGTTCTATCGCGATATTTCATTTTCTTATCATTGCCCGACATTATACCAGTATTACCGTAAACGGTATGATATGGCCCAGCCCTAATGGTGTGTTACTGTATTCTGCTGGAAGTACCCATCAGAAGATGGTGTTGTCATAAAAAGAGTCCACAATAATACTCAGGTCAGTCCCAGCATTTAAACGATGATCAGTAAGAGGCCCAAAGTGTCCCAAGACTCATCAGATCAAGCAACCTTTTTCCAGTCTCTTTTATCAAGTTTTGGTGAATCCATGTGGACTGCAGACTCAGTTTCCTGTTCTTAGCTGACAGGAGTGCCACCCAGTGTGTGTATAGGCTACAAGAGGCCTCTGCTGCTGTAACCCATTTGCTTCAAGATTCAGAACTCCTCTTTTGCATATCTTGGTTGTAACGAGTTATTTGAATTACTTTTGCCTCCCTAAAGCAGTCTGGCCATTCTGCCCTAAACTCTGACATCAGCGAGGCATTTTCACCCATAGAACTGCCGGTAACTGATTATTTTTTGGAAATGAGACAAGGTTGCTTGGAACCTAGTCTCAGTCTGCAGTTGCAGAAGTTCTCAAGCTAGCACAACAACAATGGCAAAATTCAAATTCACTTAAATCATCTTTCTTCCCCATTCCGATGGTCAGTTTGAACTTCTGCAAGTCCTCCTCCCTATATCTGCATGCCTAAGTGCATGCAATGAGTCTCATGCGCATTAATAAGCAGTTGAATATGTGTAGCTAAAACGTGTAAGTGTAATTAAATGTTAAAAAAAAGAAAAGGCTGATGGTGTTAAATTAATTAAACATTTTTCTTTTTTCATTTTGTCCAGCTAATCACTTGGTTTTCAGGTTTTGTTACTTAGTCTGTCACTATAAAAATGTCAGTTTTCTTTTATTGAGTTAACAAAAAAGTGAAAAAAGTGTATTTGCGTTAAACAGTTTCAGCTGTTAAGGCTGATGAGACAAAGTTATTTGAAATTTTTAAAGAAACTAAATGAAACATCCTGCATTGATGACTTATTTTCTCCTTATTTTGCTGTTGGGGTTACATCTGGGAACATCCACTTAGGATATGGGTTTTGTTGCTAACATCTGTATTCATTGCTTTCTACATGTGAGCCAAACATCCCTGACACATTTAAAAAGGAAGTGTCATTGGTAAAAGCTCTTTGCAAACTTGTGATAAGTTGCAGGTAGAGGAAAATTAGATGAATAAACACATCGAAATCGAAATCACTGTCAAAAATCCTAGAGGAAATAGAAGAAAATACTAACATGAGCCATACATGGCTATGGTATTATTTAGGGACAAATTACAATATTTTAAAACCACTTTTGCCTAAACTGAATGTAAAAGTTTAATTTTGTGGATATACAAAAATTCATTTAAATCTAAAGACCTTCATAAAATTCAGAAAAACAGAGACTTACAGTATTGTAAGCTGTGGATGAGCTGTAATCTGTCAACCATATGGTATCTGCCGCACCATGGTCATGTGATTTCACACTCAGTTTGAGTCCAGATTATGACTGCCAAAATCAATAGAGGTGGGCACACAATATCTAAGTAATTATGGGAGCCAGTGGGGTTCTGGGAGTGCTGACAACACTGTTATTGTGAAAGGACTGCTTCCTTTTCCAACCTTACAAAGAAAAAAAAGTTCAAAGGCACGTCCTGCACCCTAATGCTACTAATGATAATTATGTGATACTATTCAATTCATTTTTATCTATATGGCACCAAATCACAACAACAGTCACCTCAAGGTGCTTTATATTCAAAATACTGAGAAAAGCCTAATAATCAGACAACTCCAAATAAGCAAGCACTTGGCAACAGTGGGGAGGAAATCCCCCTTTTTAACAGGAAGAAATTTCCAACAGAACCAGGCTCAGGGAGGGATGGCCATCTGCTGTCATTGTGATGTAAGGGGAGGGAGAAAAGACACACTGTGGAAGAGAGCTAGAAATCAATAATAATGGTTAATTGTGGTTAAAAGGGGTGTATAAAGACATAGAGAGAGAATAGAGGCGAGTGAAGAAGAAGTGCATCATGGGAAACCCCTAGCAGCCTAGGCCTATTGCATTCTAAGTAAGGAAAGGAAAAGTTTTCAGCCTAATCTCAGTAGCATCAATGGTGTCTGTCCCTGAATCCAAACTAGGAGCTGGTTCCACAGCAGAAGAGGGGCGTGAAAGCTGACGGCTCTGCCTCATACATTATATTTGTGCTGGTTACAGAGTTCTAAACCCCTGGTAGAACTGAGATCAGTCTTAAGACATCAGAAACTATGTTTGATTTTTGAACTTTTAAAGCCACAATTCATCAGAAGGTACTTTTAAAAATATTTCAGCTATACTCAATAGGTCAGTAAAGTTTGTACATGAGAGGTGCTGGAGAATTCAAAACTGCAGGCTGATGGAGGGAGGATAGCTCCAAATAACACTGACGTGGCTGCATAACATTTTAAGGGAGGAAGTCAAGTATATCTTATTGTCTGCTAGTATATATGTTATGTCAAAAGGGGGAAAAACAATCTTTTAAATTAAAACGTTAGCAGTGCTTTAAATGCTGAATACTCTGTGCAGTGTGTGGTGTGTAAATGTTAAATTTAGTCAGGCTGCCTCAGGAGGGCACTGAGTGCAGACACAGAGTCACAGTGAGAAATACATAGAGGGGAACTGGGGGGGGGGGGAGAGTCAGCATGAACCACATATAGTTGCTCCCATAATTGCAAATTGTATTGGTTAACTTAACACCGCTGAATTCCCATAAACTAACTCTGAGGGGCAGAAAAAAGTAGTCATAATGTGTATAGTCAACCTGCTTCTAGCCTGACTTCCATTTGTTGTGCCCATGTAAGCATAGATCCTCTTTCATCTCCAGCTCCACCCCGCTGGCAGCTCAGAGGCTTTCACAGGCAGAAAGGTGTTGATTGTACTTAACCTGCATGCTTCATGCTGCCTCTCTGCTCTACCTGTTGGGGCTCAACTATGTCTTGGTGATTCCTGCAAACCCTGGGGAATCTTTCCTTGGTGGCTGGTAGCACAGCTTTATCTGCTACAGAAGCAGAATATCGGTAATCTAGTGTAACAGTATCTCCTGGGCAATAAATGAAAACTGAGTTTTTGTGTTCATTTCATTGTTTCACCCTGGCTTGTGTAAGTGTGTATGTGCTACCCGGAACATTATATTCTCATGGGTGTGGTAGGTGTGAACTAGCATCAAAAGCCTTGAGTCACATCCTCTTGCAGCTTTTGTAATACTTGTAGCCTGGCAGTTAGACAGTGATGTTTTCTAAAAGTAGAGCCTTCTTTATTTCTCTTTAAAATAGTCGATCATTTATCAGACCTTCCTAACTGCTGTATGTGTGGGATAGTCTTGTATAAATAGCACTGAGTGTTAGAAAGCTGAGTCACAACCCCCTCTCCCAAAAGAATTTCTGTGATTCATTTTGAATAATAACTTATTTTCTAAAATCTGAAAGCACGAACACTTCTCTTCTACTATTCTATATTTGGTGCGGAGAGGTGGACATGAGAAGCTGGGAAACTATATGAAATCTAGTGAATGCCTTTTATAGAAGTTTTTGTGACTGTGTGCGGTAGCCATAGTGTTGTCCTTTACTGTCTTATAGACAGGAGGAAAGTACAGGATGAGGGCAGGAGGACACAAGGAAAGGAAAAACCTGAAAACTAGACGACTAGGGGAGGGGGAAAGTCAGTTCTGTTATGTTGTTTATGTTTTAGTTGTATTGATAATAAGCGTCATAGTTTAATAAAGATTGACTCTTACTTCACCGCTCTATATTAGCATTTTGAGTATAATTAATTTCCAAAAGAGACAAATACACTTTGGTCAGAAGAAGACTTGGTGTATTTGGTTCTATGACCTTGCTTTGGGACATGGAGAACAGGAACAAGACTCCAGCAAAGAACAAAGCAGATTAAGTCCGACACAATATGGAAGGTGGAGTTCGTTTGGTCTTGGGTTACAGCATGACGTGCAGAGAGCAGCAGCTGTCGTCAGGCTTAAGCAGTTTTTACCTATGTAGGTCTATGTGAAGTTTGCCAATAAGGCATAAAGAATGGTAGCAAGTGAGGCAGCAGCTGATGTGGTTTGGCATTAAGCTGAGTTGCTGTCAGCTGATATACTGGGATTGCAGACTGAGCTTGACTCTGTGGTCAGCCCAGTAATGTGCTCAATTTAAAGATGATTTTGAAAGCTTTTATTCAGAAAATTCCCACAGATGTTGTGATAGTGTAAACCTCGCTTTGGCAATAACAAAAAGAGGACATTGTGACAGTCTAAATTAGAGTAAAATTTCATCATTGTAGAGGGGAGTGTTACTGTCAGTCACAAAAAAAAATTCTGAATGAACTCTGATGAAATGTTTATTTCCAGAATTGTGTCTTTCGTCCCTCATTGATAGAGGTTTTGTAATGATTTGAGTATGAAAATTCGCCAATATATATCATACTATGTATACTATACCCTGTGAAATACATAGATAGAAAATAACTCAAGTCGTTCAAACATCCGTGTGAGATTTTGTACCTTGATTTGTAACATGTCTCTAGCTTCCTAACAAAAAGGAAAATGTGATTACTCAGTAATGCATTAGCCAACAGTGCCTGCGCTTATTCCTCTGTGGGCTGAGCCAGTGATTTTCTCCATTATGTGTGAGTCTGCTTCAAAATCTGCAACATTGGAGAGCTTTTCAGCTAACTGCCTGCCACTGTTGTGTCAAATGGACAATGGAATGGTTAGGCTAATTTGTGCAGCAGGGGTTTTATGATGTTGAAACAAGCTGTCAGAGTGAGGCAGATAATAGGACAGAGAGATCTGATATTGTGGTTCAGATTAGGTAATGTCCCTTTTCTTTATAAAATAAATAAATAAATAGAAGCTTGCTTTCAAGCCAACATCCGACTGCAGCATTTGGTCATTTTGAATTAATGGAATCTGTTATTAACAAGCAATGAAAATGCAAAGCAAAGTAACACTCAAAACTTGGATGGACATATCTTGATCATAGATTATCAGAAAAAGTGGGAGGAAGGCGGAAAAACAAAGGGGATACTTTGCAGGGAGGGAGAGTAAGAAACAGCGGAATAAAACCAGACAGGAAAACGCTGGCATGCATGTGAGGAATGGGAAGCGAGGGAGAGAGCAAAACAGGGAGGGCAGGACGGAGAGAGAGGATAAGGGAGGGCTGCTCTCAGCATCATCTGACAGGAGAGAGGCTGATCTCCGACAGCAGGTGTTGGAGGATAGAGAGTGAGTCAGACAAACGGAGAGAGCGATACATAGAGGAACACCAAGTTGTTGAGGAGAGATTGAGCTGCAAGTGAGCCAGTACTACAGGCGGGTAAGCATGGAAAGAGATGATGGAGCACACTGGCTCTGTTAGGATGAACTGCTGAAAGATAGATGAATTGAGCCAAACTCAACCCAAGATAGACAGATGAAAGAAAGCGAATGACAGAATAGAAACAGCTAAAGAACAGTCTTACTCTTGTGTAGGTGTTTCCGTCTGATCCTGATCTGCATTGATCTCTTTATCAAATGCCACTTTGAATGTTGAACTTTCTCTCTCGCTCTCTTTATCTCCTTCCCTCTTTCTCTCTAGTCCACCCAGGAAGTGGCTGACTGGCATCTCGAGTAAATGACTCTGCTTTCATTGTGCATTAGCTGCTGTACTTGATTAGATTAGTTGCTCTCTACTAAGTGGACCTGCAAAGCTTAGGGGTTTATGTGTACTTGTCTCTTTGAGGCTGCGCGTGTGTGCATGTGGGTGTGTGCATGTCCATGTCTGTGTTGTTGTTGGTAAAAGGAAGGATGCAGCCAAGCAGGACATTACTCTTAAAGCTAAAACGTGATCCTGATATTATTTTTGTTCAGTATTTATGAATCTCCGAAGCCCGAGCCAAGAGCAAGAATTTAATCTGCAGAGCTATTGAAGAGTGAAACCTGAAGCCGCTCCAAGGACGATGAATTGGAAAATAGCATTCTGTTGTTTGAGCGCTCACATTCATTTGAGTTTTGTTTGACTGTAATGTCAACAGTTATCAAGCAGAAAATGTGCCAGCGTGTCCGCAGAGTTTGTGCTTTGCCAAAGCAAAGTCTCTAGTTCACTCATTTTGCAGCAACTCCAGGCTCTGTTTTGTGGTGACACATCAAGGGAAAAGCTGACATGATGATGATGATTTTGATCACCATTTTAGCAAAACACAGTTACTGCTTTACACCCGGTACTAGTGGAAGCAAAGCGGGATAAATAAATATGTTGTGGTTTAGATAATGGGGCTGTTGTTCTTGTGCTGACTTTATTTAGTGGTGGTTTATTTGTTTTATTGCTTTTTGTTGGGAGATTTGCATTTGAAATGCATAACTATATTTGTCTGTGCAAATTGCATATGTAGTTGGATTGGATTTTTGTTTTCATTTAACTATATGACCTAAATTCATTAATTGGACCAAACACAACTGGGTGGATCTTTATGATGCTCTTATTTTAGGTAAGTTTGAAAGTTTGATTTCTTCTTGTTGCATACATTAATCCTACCTCATTTAGGCATTAGTCACAAAGCACTGGGTAGCATTTGTGATCTCATTTAAAATGCACCGAGGTCTCCTTGCTGTGCATAAGTTGTCTCCTAAACCCATTATGGTAAGCTTTAATGGATAAACTTACTGTACTATTAATAGGCAAGGTTACTCTACCATAGCAGCACTCGACCAGATGATATCTGACTCCTCCTGCAGTGCCCGTGGTTATCGTTTGTTTGCCAAAAAAAACAATGCATCATTGAGCCGGACATGTGCAATATTCATGTTCAGCCAGTATTTAGCCTGGGGTCTCTACTGTTTGTTTGATAACCACTGTAGATGGTTATCGCTGATGAGCCTCCCAGATGACCCTTCAGATGAACGTTTTAGATAACCATTTTCTGCTTTTTCATGCTTGTAGACCTGACCTTAGGCTGACTGAAGGCAGAGTTGTTAGACAACTGATAAACGGAAAATGACAAATTGTCAGTATATTTTAACTTTTGTGTCAAGCTGTAAAATAATGTTTATTTGTCCTGTTGTCCTATTTGTTAGCAAGATTACACGAAAAATAATCTTTCCAATTTTAATTAACCCTTTAGAGGGTTATAGCACAAGCGAAAGAGCACATTGCAATTATTTTGGTGTGAATCAAAAGGTTAATGTTTGATTTTATTTCACAATTTTGTAATAACTAACATTAACTACAACTGCAGCTTTTCTCGTTATATGAATAGATCAGTTGCATTTAACGGAGGGTATGCAAAGAACTGTAGCTATTTGAGAATATGGGCGTTTGTAACAGAGCTATAATAACTATTAATGTGAAATTGATGTTATTATTTTGCTGCTTAAAGATTTAGATGTGTGTTTGTGTTGTATTTATGTATTATTTCTTCGCGTGAAGTTTGGCACCCATCTAGTTTTGCTGGTATGGTTTCATAGTCTTGGATCCAAATGTGACTTTTAGAGAAGAGAAATCATATTTACGTGGCCAGTACATTTTACTGTTAATTTGATAAACTAAATAAATGCGTTTTCCTCTGTTTGTCTGACCATGACCCTGCATGCTCTCTGTGACTACAGTACCCCTGTAAACACAAACTACTCAAAATAATATTTTAAATCCAGTTTGTAGAGCATTCAGTGTTGTCCTGCTCATTGGCATTTGCAGGTGCTGCACAGCCTGCGCCTTGGTTGGAGAACAGGAAGCTGGAATGCTTATCAGAGCTCATGACCTGGCAGTCCGTGGAGGCTGCTGCTGGTAAACACAGGATTAATTGGTGGATTTAGATTCAGAATGCTTTGTGTCCATTTTAGAAACTTCTGGGAGCAGAAATGAAGAATAAAATTAGAATAAGACTGTAATCCAGAAATTAAAAGGCCTGAAGATCAGTATCAGTTCTTATGCAGATTCACTGTTTGTCTATGGTATCATCGGTAGTGTTGCATAGACTGAGCATTTTGCAGTTATTATTAGGTGTTATCAGTGTGTCAAAAATGAAAGCTTAAAGTGGCTCTGTCATGCTGTTTAACTTCCTTTTTACAGTCTGTTAGCCAAAGAAATTTGAAATTAAAATGCATATCTGGCATATTTGGGTAATTATTTATAATTATTTATCATTTATACATGTCCTATATAATATTCAGCAAATCAAGAATATGTTTTACTTGGATAACTGGAGGTAATTGTTTAAAAAAAAGACTATCTTTATTAATAATAGTGCCCATATTTATTTTAATTTCTCCCAACTTTCATGTGTAACCTAGATTTTGGGCTTATTTTCTTTAAATGGAGCATCTTAGAGTGATTCAGGGGTTAGGTGATGTTGCTAGGTGACACACACCTTTATACAGTTCCAGCTGTAACAAGAATTCAACCTCAAAAAGGAAAAAAAAGAGAAGCTTTGTGCACAGCATGTATGCCACAGAGAAATAGGTGTAACTATGAGATGAATGTGTTGTCAAGAAGAAAAAACTATGACAAATTTATGTTTGTGGTGGTGACTGTGGGCTCAGCCCATAAAAACAGATGATCAAGGATCTGTTATTAACACTGGTATGAGCAATGTGTTTTGCTCAGCAGAGGAGAGAAAGTGATAAGTCATGATTTACCTTCTTTCTCTGTCTTTTCCCCCCCTTTTCTTTGTATGCACATATGTCTAAATAATACGAGTGTGCAAATAATTAATTAGATAAAGAATAAACCGTTCAATTGGGATCATCGGTTGGCTGTTTGGCAATAGACAGGGCAGCTCACACTGTTTAACCTAGCTAGATAGGTGTTTCTTGGGTTGAGCTTCCTGTGTTCCAGTCACCCAACCACCATGACACAGTGACCCTCACATCTGCCAGCTGCTGTTCAAAGGCGTGACCTGTTCTACATCCAGAGCTCATTCAAACATAGCAGAGTATTTAGTGTAACTGTGGCCCATTTTATATAATGAATGAGAGAAGCTGTGTAGCATTTAATATTAAGAAATAACACTTGTTTGTAAGCAAACTGCTTGAACGGGCATTCAATTGATAAAAAAGGAATCGCCATCTATTTTCTCTTGAATGCCTGTCTGACACTCTGCATAATCCACTGTCAGAGGCCTTGAAATATTTAGTGGCTTCAATTGTACTCATTTATTTGTGTTTCTCGTTCCGCCATTTAGTCCTGCTTTCTGTGCCCTTGCCTCTCTGCCCTACCTGTGTAATTACAGCTCTCTGTAGGTATCCTTCAGTCTTTTGTGAGTCTATATGTTTATTCTACCTCTTGTGGTCCCTGTGTTTTGTTTTGTTTTCTTGGATTTTCTAGTCTTTCTGTGACTCAGTGTCTTCTCCCATGGGGTTGTCATCACTAAACACATCTAACTGTCTTCTACAAAAGTAAATGAAAGTCACCTGGTTTGGACTTTTGGTCACATTAAATTAATTTATAAAACTGTATCAAATATATCCGTAATGTAATCCCTGCAGGATCATGAGTTATGAGACGAGATAGCCGTCTCTACCCTTTCTCCTAACATCTTTAATGTTTTAATTGACTAGGTCATGAGTTCAGTCACTGTAGCCACCTTCAGAGTTTAAAAGAAATTATGCATGTAGAAGATGCTATGTGATGTAGAAGAACTATGTGAATAATATAGCCTTCCTTGCAGAGATGATACAGCTCATGCATACCGTTAGTGTTCAATTAGAAACAGCCTTGAGTCATTTTGGCTCCCCAAAGATTCAAGTTCTTAGCTTTGGCAGTACTTGCCATCATTCTTGCCCCAGAGTCTCTTGAAGTAGCCAGGAAGCTCCAACATCTCAAGTACAAACGTCTGATGAGATCAGTAGTCATATTGGCAAAGACAAGTCTATGCTTTCTTCAACTTCCGTTACTGCATGGGTTCTAGCGTGAACGTCTCTATGCAAACAAAAATGTGAGTCTTTAGCACAGTTATTATTGCTGCACTTCTTTATGGTTTTGTGTGCTGAATCCTACTGAAGAAGGACAAGAAGGGCAAGGTTAAAGCCTTCCAGATGAAACGTTCGCACCAAATCCTCTTTGTCAGTCTGCTCAACCACCTTACAAGCACCTGTGTATGCCAATACTGTGCACACCAAGCAACCGTTGCAACTCTAATTCAGAAAAATCGATGCAGGCATGTCTGTCAAATGTAGCCTGATTGCTTTACAAAGCACTTGCTGTTAGATCTCCCAGATGGAAGTGTTCATCCATGGCACCCAAGAACCAGTGGAAAGATTTTAACCAAGCTGTGGTCCATCCTGGTACACTACAACCATGCAGGTGCTCCTGCACCAAGAGTGCAACAGTACTGCTCCCCGGTCAAAGAAGTGTGTGAAATGGAACAAGATCAAACAAATTGAAAGGAAACTGGGGAAATCCTGGTCGCTAAAACACATTGAGATGCTACATTAGGAACATTATCGCAATAATGAATGAATGAATAGCGCGGTGGTAACTGTTCACCAAAAAACCCCACAGCCCCAAGTATTGTAATTGTTGTGTAATTTTTTTCAACAATACAATGTGAACAAACCGATTTGTAGCGTTCTGTTAGCCAAAATCCACAGAAATGAGAGTCTAACCAAAATGACGAATAGAGAATGCAGAACATCCCTGGTGAATGTTCCCTTCACCAGTGAACCTCAGGCCTTCACAGCAGCAGTGTTATCATGTCACATGTCAGGATTGTGGTATTTGTTAACATGTGCTTGCTTTAATAGAATGCTGCAGTCCAGTCTCATTGAATCAAGCTTACCTCATTTACCCCATCAGTAAATGTACGCTGATTATCTGCCTTATAAATCATTTTGGTGATGGTAGAAACTGACACACACACAACTTCTTTTTGTTTGGCTGGTTTTTTTTTTTATTTGTTCCTGGTTTACTGGTTCAAGTCACCTTCGTGCATATTTAGCATGGAGACAGCTAACTGATAACGGAAACCTCCCATGCATAAGATGCAAGTTTATTTAGAGAGACAAGAGCATAACTGCAGCCAGGTTCACTGCTTGGTCGCTTTCATTTATATTAAGTGAAACTTCAGCAAAGGCATGAATGTAAAGTAAATAATTGAATATTCTCTGAAGTAAAACAAAAACACCTTCCAAAGTCTGTGTGTGTGTTTGTGTCTTTTAATATACGGATAGTTGAGCAAAAATGTCACCTTAGCCTATGCAGATTTCTGACTTTTTAAACTCAGTAAGCCATTTCTTTGTCGGCAGATTTTGATACATCACTCTTTGCTCCACGCGGCATTTGACATGTTTTATTGTGTTCGAGCTGTATTTTCTGAAAGATGTAACATCAGTGTTCACACTCTAAAGGAATGTCAGTTCTAAGAAGCTGAGGATCCAGCAAAAAAGGATCAGGCATCCTCTTTCAGTTATTTCCCTGAATTCAGCAGATATCAGAGAACAAAGAACAAAGTACTGTTTTTGTGCTATGTTATAAATATATTTCCTAACCTCAGCTCCAGGTCAGCAGTCTGTTGTCATAAAAGTGCAGCTCTGTTTACTCAGACTTATAGATTCAGACAACATAGGCAAGGTGCTGCAGTAACTAATAACAGATTTTGTCTCGGAAGAAAGAGCACTGTGTAAATCATTTTTATTGTAGCATTAGACCACTGTGGCGTGTGCCAAAATGGCAGAATGATGGAAATATGTGAGAGTGAGTGCACACATCTCCACCATTTCTCACTGAATTCTCACAAAGAATCAGATTGTGCTATTGTTCTTTGTTTCTTTTGCTCCCAAGCAGTGTTTAGAAATGCCCTCTGCTGCAGGTTTGCGAACAGGATGCATGCACAGACGGGCTGCCAGTTCTAGCAACTGACTGTTGTGTGAGACGAAGTGTGAAGTAATATGCTGTGACCAGGATCCTGGTCAGACTGGTAATTCACTCCAATCACACAAAGAAGAAAAAGGGTAGAGAAGAACAGAGAAGAAGCAATGGGTTAGCAGATGAAAGCTGAAGGGTACTTTCTTCCTCTGCTTCATATCTATTTTCATCAGGTTTCACCTCATTTCCACACTTACATTTTCCTCTGTGTAGTTCTCCTAATGTCTTCTGATTCAAGGTCTTGCCTCTGAATACATTCACCAGATTCAACCTTGCTTGTGAGCACAATAAGTAAACACAATGGATGGGGGGTTTCAAATACTTCCAAAAAAAGATTACACTGTGGTGTAATAATAGCTTTGGTAGGAAGTGTCAATTGCATTGCAGGCATTTTCCCATGCACTTATTGCTTAAGTTAGAAACTTGACTTATGGCTACTAGTAACCTCTTTGTCTTTCTCTGTCCCCATACCCCCCTCCACCTTCTCTGACTTACAGGAAACAAGATGGAAGGATCCGTCGTATCTCTGATGAAGTAGAGCCCCCACTAGCACACTCCCGCCCTCCATTTCTTTCCCCCTCACTTTCAAAGGTAATACAAGGCTTTGACCTGCTGCTGCTACTCTTTTCTTTAATCAGGTTTGCATTTGCATTCAGACACAGTGCCAAGAATCCCACACGAACAATGTGAAACTGAGGGTTTTACCACTTAAAGTTACGGTTAACTCAGTGCCATTGATAACATTAGTAATTGTGGCATAACGTGTCATCCCCTTCTATGCGTGATTGATTAATAGCATTTACTGGGATAAGAATTAGAGCCCTGATTAATATCTCTTTAATTAATACTGTCACACTTATGAGTATGGTGGTATTAAAAGTCAAAAGGTCGTGTCAAGATATTGTCATATAGACCAACCTGTCGGCATGAAAAATGACATTACTGTTTCCTAGTGATCCCCCTGTGTGTCTGAATGTTTCAGTGAGATGAGCAAACAAATGATGATTTAATCCTGCTATATGTTTTCCAAAGACCTTTTTTTCATTTGGAATATATTTAAAGTAATTGTGCATTTGATATAGTGTGCACTGCAGGGAATGAATGTGATTAAACTCCGTCATGAAGTTGTACGCTAGACTGAGTAAGGCTCTATGGATGTGGTTTCGAGTACACTTCTTTATCTTATGGAAAGGACCCACTGGACAGCTGGCTGTGATGGAACTAGAGATCAATGGGGTGGAGCTGGTTGCATCAGTCAGACACCGCAGTGACAGCTGACAGCAGCCGACAAAGAAACAGTTTTAGAGTTTGACAGCAGTTGAAATAATTGGCGCATATAGGTTGTTGCAACTTCTGCTTGGCCAAACTGAAAATAATTTTTAAAAGTATGTACGGCTACAGAAGTCTTAGTGATTCAGCTTTTATTAAATTTCACACAAGCACATTCTCACTCTCATTTTCTCACGTACTGACGCTTGGTCAGGACCTCTGTCACTTTTCGATGTGCGGTTTACTGCTCCGGAATACAATTTTACTGGATAAGAAAGAATAACAATGAAAAAAAAAAAAAGATAGAGCCTGACATGGAAGAAAGGAGTGTGACTCCTGTCTGAGACCACTGCTTTTATGTTCCATCTCCTTTTTTTCTGTTACTTTTTGTTCAGGTTGAGCCAATTAACTACTGCAAGATTTAGGAAAATATTGTGTTCAAATATCCTTTCTTACAATGTGTACATTAGAAGGTAAACTTCTCCCTTTATTGGTTTACGTCAGTAAAACATCCTGAGGCAGTGACAACACAAGCAGATCACTTGTACCTGTAGGCCTATGGTGTCTTTTTAGAAACTGAAGGACTTTTACTGAAGTGTGCTGGTCTACCTTGCGTATGAAAAGGGGCTCCCATTTTCTGAACACATAACCTGGTCTTGAGCAGGTTATGTTCGGAAATTTGATTCATGCTGCTTTTGGAAACCATCTGAAAGCACCATGTTTTCACGGTTTCTTTTATGCACAGCATGTTTTAAGTGCAACAAAGATTTGCTGTGCAAATATATTTTCTATGTGCAAGTTATTAAGCTGTGCTTTGCTCTAATATCAGAAATGAGGTCCAGCTGTAAAGTTACAGCAGCAACAACTATGGATTGCATTGTCACTGGAATATACATGCATTCAGGTGCTGATGCAGAACGTGTAAGAATGTTTTTATAGTTTACTTGATTCTAATCTGTTGCTGAGTTTGTTTTACGCTGCTGGAATTGCAGCTTTTATAATACAGAGCACACACCGAGAATACCTGCTTAATCAATAAAATTAATTCATTTGATCTGGCAACAAACTAAAACTATTTCCATCTCTCCTTTATTATGTGACTTTAATGTTTAAATGTAACCAGTTTAAAGTTTCAGAGCTCTAATGTGCATCTATCACATTAGAAATAAACAGTAGCAGCCAGAGAGTGCACTCAGGATTTATTATTCTAATTACTGTGAATTGTAGTTCTTGTGATACTGACTTCACACCTCATCTATTAGTTGTAGTATCAAGTGTGCATCCCGTGTCTTATTTCTGTGTTTGTGCCTTGGGTTCTTTGTGTTTCATTGCAAATCTTGTTGCGTTATTATGAATGTCTTTCTCAGTCTCCTTTGGCTATTTGCAGTTTTACTTTGAAGATCTGTTTTCTTTCCTGTCCTGTGTTAGTTTTGCTTCCTCTCTATTTCCTCCCAATCGTCCCTCCAATTGACTGTCTTCGCCTGTGTGCGATTGCTTTCACCTGTGTCTTGTTATCCTCCTTTTGGACATTCACTAACCAGCCCACTGTGTATTAATACATCTGTCTCCCTTTTTATCTTGTCAGATCATCTGTGCTTGCTGTCTTGCTGACATGTATTCTCTCTAGAGCTGCTGTGTGTTTCCTTTGTTCCAGACTTGTGATTAATCAGCAAAATAAAGGCTCTTTTTTTCTGTACATCGTATACTTTAGTTATCCTGAATTTGGGTTCACTCTGATCACTCTGATCTCAAATCCATGTCAAGGCATGGGGAGTAAGTAGGGACTAGATCACAAACTGGTACAACTAAATACCAGCACCATGAAATCTGATGGTTCCAGCCAGGCATTAATGTATGAAGAGCTCGCAGTGACAACTGGTTGGAGTGACATGTTTCTATGACTAACATTGCAGTTTTTTAAGCTCAATCTGACATTACATTTACTAAAGTTTAAATACAAACAGAATGCAATGAAAGCAAATCTCCATCCAATATAGATTTTCAGCCTTTCCACTTTTGCACAGAGATTTTTCCAGATTCTCTTCTATTTAATGATATTGTGCACTGCAGATGATATTCAAAATCGTTACATTTTGACTTTGAGGAATTTAAAATTGGGAGCCTGATCTTGGTATTTTTCTTTAAAAAGTAATGGTTTCAGTTTAAACAATTGATATGGTTTATGAGATTTGCAAAAATAATTTGCAAGTCGTTACACTTCTTAGATTAATTTTACATCTTGCACGTTATTTGCATCTTAATTCCCTCACAGTAGGAGATGTAAAATAAAAAAAACAACTAGTTACTCTGAAACTGGGCTACATATGAAATGTTATATATGTAACATGCATCTC
>NW_005187435.1:2311966-2317392 GCF_000239375.1 Pundamilia nyererei | reverse complement strand
CTTAACCTCTGTGGCAATCAACCAACTCATCTGAGGCGTTGATGGAGTGGAATGGGCCATCTGTGTGAACTCCATTTGTGTCCCTGAGGCCAATGTGGCCACAGCAAGGTCAGGCTCGTTTGCGCCAGACCTGATGAATGGACCACAATGGATTTTCTCTGGCTGAAATACTAGGCTTCTCTGCCCATTGGTCGACTCTCTTGAAGTTTAGTTTTCTGTTTTACTCAAGGATTTGCCTTTGAGAAAGCAGCTAACCCACAGAGTATAAATGAAAAGAGTGTGAAGAGGTGTGGGAATATTGGTTTGGACTCATGTGTTGGCAGTTTGTTTGTCAAAATCCAAAAGGCGCTAGTTTTGAATAGTTAGAATGAGAAGTAAGCATTTGAATCAGAGCGGGGTAAAAGTCTGGATTGTATGGGTCATTGATGTAAATAGTCCGTACATGTTTTCATGGACATACTATACTTAAATGTACACAGCCATTCAATCAAATCAGTCAATCAATGAATTTGTTGATTATTCAGCCTCTTTCACTCGCACACTCTATCTGAGGCCCAGCAATTGGCTATAATCCACTCAAAGAAAAAGAGATGTGTAGCTCATGCTAACAGTACATTCACTGCAGCAGCTCCAAACCGTCTCTAAGGGCAGAGACAAAAGAGCAGCTTAAAAGACTGAAGGTCCTGAAGAGTGGAAGTGCAACCAACAGCATTTTTTTTTAGTAAACACTGTTCCTTAAAATCACACCAAATACTGCACTTATTAAAATCAAGATTGTGCAACAGCTTGTTGAATTTCCCACCGACTTAAGCTAAAATGTTGCACACGCCAGCATGACTTTACAGTCAGTATGCTTTGTAACTGAAACAATGTTAACACTAATTGTGAATCTGAATAGCGTTCACTACTCTCTGCCCACAACTTCGTTGCTGTCATCTACCACTGTTACATGACATTTGGGCAAGTGTGTAACTTTGTAAGTGAACTAGTGCTAAAGCCAGTTTCTGAATAAACAGATTAGCTAATAAATTTTTTAAAAAGTAATAAAATGCACCCTCGGGATAGTGTTTAAATTGCATGGTGCAGTGTCACTCTACTGAATGTATACCTCTGTATACGAGATGTTCAAACCATGTCATCCTGTCACCCTATACTCTTTAGTTTTCCTCAAAGGAAATCAGTGAAGACCAGTGGCTATGTTCATCCTTGATTGTAAAATATAAGTGCTTTTTATACTGTATATTGCTAAAATGTATCCTTTTGAAAGCTTCCCTCTGTTTTTGAAGTGGGTCAGTGCAGATATCTGATACCGGAGGAGGGCCTGATCAAGAGACGAGCCAAGAAAAAGTTCTGCTTGTAAGGAACAGCTTCCCTTTCATCCCAGAGTGCCTCCCTGGTCTTTTTATCTCTTTCTCTCTCTTCTACTTTCTCTTGCACTCTTGTGTCATACCCATCTTTAACTATGCACAAATGATTTTTAGAATTGCTGAGGTTCGCTGAGCAGATTTTAGCTTCACTTATTTACCCCAGTGGAGGCAAGCTTTGAGCTTTCACGTTGTTGTTTTCTTTCTGTTCATCGTCTTTTTTCTTGATTTTCTCTTTCATTTATTTTGGGCTACTTTGTCTTTTAATGAAGTGATTCTCAAAGTGCAAACCACAGGGAAACTCGAGCTGTAAGGTTGGTCTTTAGTTATATAACGGGAAAGAGATGATGAGACTCATGACTTGAGAAATTTGAGATGAATGAAAAGAGGAAGAGAATGTTCTCATATTGTGATACAGCAAAAAGAGAACTATGCAGTTTTAAGTCCACATGCAAGTGTGTGTGCACGAAAAAGAGAAGACGGTTTCACAGAGTACAAAGGGAGGGGAGCAACATTGTTCCTCCCTTCGTCCTACTTCCTTTACCATAGCTCTATTTGCCGTGGGGGTGTGGAGGGTTGGGTGTGGGGGGTGAAAAGGGGAAGGAAGGGCAATAATATCCTCACATTACAGCACATGCTGCTTTTACCTCACACACAGATATGGGTTTTGATGGACAGCTATAAGTTTTTTTTTTTTCCCCACAAATCCACTGCCTGAGCGACAGTGAATGTAAAGTGTCATTGTCAGGCTCGCCTTTCTCCTTGGGGCTGACAGTGACATCAACACCCTCGCTCTTGTCAGCTTGACTGCATCTGTACTTGTGGAATAATGACGGAGCTCAGCATGGCTGAGAATGTCTTATTGGATAGACTGCTCAGTAGTCCCCCCAATAAGCCTTTTTTCAAGAGACGATGCTTAAGTGATGTGAGTATTTTTCATTTGCTGGAACTGAGTGTGTTATTTCTGTTATCTTGCTTGACTCTTAAGTTTGCTCGGGAACACAAATATAAATATAGTATGTGTGGTGTTGTAGAAAAGGAAGTAATGAAATTGTGTTAATTGCACAGACAGATAACACTTCACTAATCTTTTTGTTTTAGGAAGGAACTGTTAATAGCACATACCTTGGTAACCTGGTTTCATTATGTAAATATTTTGTATGTCTCATAATACGATGGTTTTCCTTGCATTGTTAGGGTTTGTGTGCTGCTGTGCTCATAGAGTGCCTCCACAATTTGGGAGTGCACCGCTTCTTTTTCTCTCTCTCAAAAAAAAAAAAAAGAATTCGGCACTGACGTGGCTGCTGTGGAGTCTGTGTGGTTCACTGATAATCTGTTCAGCCTAGGACAGTGTTTGTTGATGTTTGTTTTGCAGTCAAGAGAGCAGTATCTCCTTGAATATCATATGGCACTGTTTATTTTCACATAGAACAATAGACTGGGGCTGCACCTTTGGCTTTACTAGGTCAGGATCAGATGTGTGTGCGCATTTGTGAAGCATGCTTTCATGGGTGGAGGCGTATATATGTATGAGTTTGCAAGTATATTTTAGCACATGCATGTGTGAAATGTTTGTATGCATACATGTGTATTCTATCCTGTTGTTGTGTGTGTGTTAGTGTTTGTGTGTGTGTGTGTTTAGCAAGCCCCTGCAGTGCTCCTCAGTAAATTTAATCTGTCATGTGGAAACATCAGCTTGGCACTTCAGTCCACTTGTGTTACATGGTGAACAGAGGGCTCGCCCCACAACAGGCACTGCTGTCAGGGCTGCTGCAGTTCTCTCCTCCTTCAGCTCAGGTTGGAGCTGCTTAAAATCCTTAATGTGGCCGCTGCAGATGAGGGTGCATGCCTAAGGCCATTTTCTTTTGCTTAACCTCAACAAGTGATTCTCCTAATTGAGCAAAAATATATTATTTAGGGTGTAATGAAAAGCCAGTAGTGGCATTGAAATCTGTGTGTCTAATTAGCAATATTAGTATCAATTCCCTAAGTGGACACGTGCTCATTACCAAGCATCATGATTACACCATGGCTGATATCAAACAGAGTTGCCAGATCATGTATGATAATTAATGTCATGTTTTGGACTCTTCCTGTTGCCTGATAGGTTGTAGTGTGAAGTGCGTCTCATTCACACATGTGATGTGACTGTGTGCTTCATACACCAAAACCTGAGTGTCTTCCAGCTAATTGCGCAGAGTCAGATGAGCTGTTGGCTTTAGCAACAGAGAGAAGCACCATGGAGCTTTGATGCTCATTTCCCCCTAAGAGTTACTTGTTTACAGTGTGTTTGTCTTGAAGCGTGGAGGAGCGAGGGATTCTCCAGGCACTGAAGGGAGCCTCAGTGATATTGGTGTCAAGTGGGATGCGTTAGGGTGTACTAAAATGAGGCGTTAAATAGTGCCAGGGATTCCAACAGGAAATTTTTTGCCTTGAGAGTGCACAGGAAGCTTTTTCACTCAGCAGAGATGAAATCAAAGTAAACACCGAGAAGGAAAGCATATCACCACAAATATACCCTTTTTAAAACTTTGGATTTCTTTCCTCCAGACCTCGGACCTGTTTGCCATGATCGAGAGGTTGCAGGTACTGTAAATGTTCTCCTGGCTCAGCTTTCTGCTTAAACCCGTTCTCCCTCACAGACTCAGAATTTTCACTTTGGACATAAAATCTCTATTTACTTCTATTTTGAGACTCCACTTTTTTTCCTGTTTTTCCTGCTATTTTTGTATTCAGCACTGTAACTCCACTATACAGGAACACTGTGTGTCCATGTATTTACTATTAATGTGTCTTCTTGCAGCAAGAAACCTTATTCTTCTGAATGTGCTGAACAGATCCTTTGTGTTTTCCCTTCACATCTGTGTCATCAAGTAACTTGACTTGTAGAAATCTAGTTTTTATTATAGCCAATGAGCTAGTGCTTCAGTGTAGCACAAATTATAAGCAAGTACTCCAGATACTGAGTAAGCCAGTGGAAAGAAAGCAAAACCATTAAAACGGGTTGTTCAAAAAGAGTCTAATTATGTAGGCATCAACCACATTATTTAGCATTGAATAGGTAGCCTATAAAATGAGAAAGGGTATTTCATCTTACGTGATGTTTTTTTTTTTAGGGATCAAAGTATGTCAACACAGGAAACTATTTTAATCTAAATGGTCTACTGTGATAATATCTTATTCCCAAGAGTCACAAAATCATTATTTAGCTTTACAAAAGTGCTATAAAGGCTATGCGACTGGTTTATCCATGAAGCTGTAGTGCTGAAAGACTCGCAGGCATAAAAAGCATGAGGTGAGATCCATATTACTTATATAGTCTTTTGTACTGTCCACAGAAGGGTCAAGTGGATGATGGAAGTGAAAACATGAACAGCTTTCAGAGAATAGATTTGGTGAACACATGTGCACTTTCCCTTTGATTTGTCTTCTTTAGACAAAAAATTGCCTGGATATGCAGATCAGGAAATATTTCTGTGTTTTAGGAACTGTCAGCGTTAGTCAATGAAAGAATAAGAAGAGAGAGATTATTTATAACCCTATTATGGCCCTTGAGTAGACTTGTGGATAGTGAAATCATTTGTATAGCTTGATGGACGCACTCTTTCTGTTCTTGCTGCTTTTTCTGTCTACTATAGTTTCTAATTCCTTGGTCCTCTTTACTTCCTCTTTCTCTGGTAATTTCAATCACCTTTCTCTGGTGATCTAGATTATTTTCTGTCACAATGAACTGTTGAAGGTATTGTAAAATTACCTTGCATTACGCTGCTGCATAAGGTACTGACAGCCAGCATTGTCCTGAATCTGTATTTCTTTGTATATGTGTCAACAGCTGCTTAGATATCCTACCTGTGCCATCAGTATCCTGTCTATTTTTTCCTTCTCATCTTAACAGGGTTACAGAATGGATGAGCAAAGATGTCCCCTCCCTCCTCCCCTCAAAGTGAGTCGTAAATCCTCACATCTCCTCGTAGACTGCAGTCTGGTAAAGCATCTGTAATGGCAAAGTTAGAAACCTTTTCCTTATCGGCTGTCAGACAGGCTTTAGGGTGCTCACTGGGT
>NW_005187435.1:2279370-2311157 GCF_000239375.1 Pundamilia nyererei | reverse complement strand
TGTGGACTTGTCTGCTAAAAACTGTGGAAAACTACTAGGCCATAGCCAGGGACCCAGCACGTATCACTACTGACAGTTCTCCACACGAATTTTGGGTCAAACAGAAGTTCATATGTGTTTTCCTCCCATGTCTGAGTTTCATGGTAAAATTGTAACACATAACTTGTAAGTCTGAACAAGACATCCAGGGAGGGATCTAAAAATAGCACCGGTGCAGGAAGCTGTCTGGACATGGCCGAGATGATGGCCAGAATTTAATTATGCAAGGCTTTTGATATTTGTGGTTTTTATAATCACATCTGCTTATACCTTGAAATTAAAAAAACAAGTGATTATTTAGTGCCAAACAAGCCTTCTTTGTATTATCATGTTGGTATCATATCCTTTGTACTAATATTTAATATTAACTTCTCCCACTAACTTTAGCTCATACCATGAAAACAAACAGAGACCAAATTATTTGCACATATGTCAACAGAAGTATATTTTGGGTAAATTCATCAGCCAGGAAATCTTGTAAAAGACCATCAATGGAGAGTTGCTTTTTCCATCAACTGCTCCTGCACTTGATGTATGAATGACAGCATCTATCAGTTAAGTCGTTCACTATATATAAATTGCCATAAAATTGCTTACATTCTTACTGGTCCACCAAGTTTCTTCATTTCTGACCTCTCCCTCTGTGCATTGTCACAAGAACTGTTATGTAAGGGAGTGTGACCTTCATTTACACATTTCACAAAGTTCTCAGTGTCACTTCTGCCACATGTTGCCCGTAGCTTGTAATGAAAGAAATCTTGCTATGCTTTGCTGGAAACATGAAACATTCTTGAGGAAAAGAGAAAACCAGTATATTAAATTGAGCGAATGTTGGTATGGAGTGCAACAAGCATTAAAAATTAATGCTGCAGCAAGTGAATACAAGTGTAAGAGGATAAAATGAGAGAAAATATTTGCTATTATGTGTTGTTCAGGGATTTTTTTACTACACATTGCAGCACATATTAGCTACCAATAACTGAAAGTAAGCCTTTATAATGTCAACTTTTAGACATCCAGATGAATATAACTGTTGGTGAAGGGTTGTCCTGTTATCATTTTGACCCTGGGGGGTTGTAACACCCAGATACTGGAGGTTATAAAATATGTAAACCTTTGCCAGATGACAGCCAAGTTTAAATAACCTTTTAATAGTTACGTAATCAAAGCTGGGACAATGAATACAGACTGAAGCCTTAGATAACAGTTTCTTGAATAACAAAAGAGCTAAAGCGTTTATTCATTTATTATTTCTCAAAGAAAGATGACAGTGTGGCCTCTTTCGTGATTTCAGAGTAAGAAAAAGTAACAGAACAATGCAGAACTGAAACCTACTGTAGTTAATATTCTGTCACAGTGTCTGTGCTCATCGTTGTTTTCCAAAGAACCAAAACTGAAAGTATGACTACAAGCGGCTGTTTGCCAGCCTGACTCATATTCATTTCTGTCCCCGCAGACAGAAGAAGACTACATCCCTTATCCCAGCGTTCATGAGGTATAGTCCACATATCCTCCGTATAAATAGTTTACACACTACAAAGCAATTTTAAAGATGTCAGAAACTGTAATGCTAAAGATTCAAATGGGAATACACAGTTTCTGAGGCAGTGAAAGCAATGCAGTGCATGGTGCCAAACACTCACTATTAATAATGGTACTATACTTTACTTTTCTCTGTTATCATTATTTCCTGTGACTTCCAGGTTCTGGGTCGCAGCAGTCCTTTTCCACTCATACTCCTGCCCCAGTTTGGAGGCTACTGGATTGAGGGGACCAATCATGAACCTAAAGACCCACCAGAGGCAGATCAACCTCTCTGTTCTACCTCCCACATTAAACTGGAAACAAACAGTACTGCAAAGATCTACAGGAAGCAGTTCATGGGCAAGGTAAAACTCAAGAAGCAAAATCTATTCTTTCTTTTCCTTTGTTTTAAAGGATTAATCTTTATTTCTTTATTCTAGTATGTAATCTTGAAATGTGCAAGTATATTGAGGAAGACCCATCTTTTGATTGAGCCTCTTATAAAATAACACTTGTTTCTAAAAACTCCTGACACATCTAACACTTAGGCACAGGGCAATGAAAGCAAGGGAAGAACGTGTGTGTTTGTGTCATTTGGAAACATTAGGCACAGAGTAATAGTAGTTGGCTTTCTGAAGACTTACAGTATAATTATTAGCATTTTCTTAAAACTGGCAAAAGTCTCATCTTGTGGTGTGAAGCCAACTGTCTACTTTAAATGCAAATCTATTGTGTAGCAAAAGAAATTGGCATTGCAACACAAGATTTCGCAAAAGTTGTCTCAATGTACGCTCGTACATTTTCTGCAAGAGGAGGTCAACCACTTTCCTTAAACAGAAGCCTTTTTCTTTAAGCCTCTTTATTTGTAATTTACAAAAACATTTTTATTATTCTATTGCTAACTATTGGAACAATATGTCTTCTTCCATTAAAATTTCCTCTGCGTATCTTCCCCTAGGAACACTTTAATTACTACACCATGGATGCTGCCCTGGGCCACTTGGTCTTTTCAATGAAGTATGATGTCATTGGGGATCAAGAGCATCTGCGCTTGATGCTTCGGTACAGTTTCCTATTATCTTTATCTCTGACTTGTTTCCTGCACCATTTGTGATTTTATTCACCTGAGTTTTCTTTTATAATCACAGCCCTTGACTTTACTCCCCTACCCCTCCACCACTTACCTTTATCTCATTTTGTCTTTTCATATTTCTGTTTCTCACTTATTTTCTGTCTTCACTGCCTTTTCTTACACCGAATCTGCAACAGTCCAATAACTCTCCTTATTTGTTTTCTTTGCATGTACTGACAGTTTCCAAAATACACCTATTAAGTGCTGAGTATTTTTTTACATGCCTCACTGGATACATTTTCTTTTTGTTCAAAAAAAACTTTAAATCAAGTGAAAATGTCACAGAGCAAGGTAGCATTCTCAGTTCCCCCAATACAGTCAGTGGTTCTCACAGGTTGCCTCAGTTATGCATTTTAAAATGCAATCGCCAGTAATAATGAACACTTAGACAAGAGTCCAGCTGAGCATTGTATCAATCATTTTATTGTAGTCAATATAAAAGTAGGTGATATAATATACAGTATAATTACAAACACCTTTGTGTACAAATATGGATTTAAAACTGTTAAAAAGAAGGATACTCAGCAATATCTGCGCTGTGCATGTGCAGTGCCACCCACAATCACCTAAATCTCACTCAGTGAGCTTCACCACTCCTTCATATTCTCCTTGAGACTGATGAGGGGGAGTGAGGCAGAACTCAGTGCACCGTACAACCTGTGAATTAATTTTAGCACCTGAGAGATTCCTCTTGATTTTAAGAGCTGTGTTTCCTCTTTGTTAATGAAGCCTCGGAGTGGATGAGTGTGCAGTGAGGTAACAGCCACTCTGCCCACAACATTTTTCACACAGTGATGTTTCTCAGTGGGTGGGCACCACCCACAGTCACCTCGAATTGTGTAGCCATAGGCAGTGACGCACAGTTATATTTAAAGCACCTGTATGATTTCCATGATAAGGCATAACCTGTTTTTATTGTTTTTACTGGAAATGCCCCTATAGACAGCAATGACACGGTATTTTCTCACCCCGAGTTTACATCCAGCTTTCCTGCATCACATGCCATATAACCTTTAATGTATGTATGCTATTCACTCACAGTTCCTTCAGTAACTGCATAAGTGCTACTTATGAATGGTGGTATTATTATCATCTATACCCTTGAAAGTATGATCATCTGAGTATATATAACTCCATATTATTGTTCCTGCAGAGTACAAATTTAATTCCATGCCAAATATATAATATTTTATGCATGAGTTTGTATGAGTTTTTGAGACCTCTACATAATAAGTTTGATTTTTGAAATTTCATCAGAGGGTACAATGAATACGTTTTCAGGGAAGCTCTTTTTTTAGTGAGTCAGTATACATGATTTAAGCATGTAGAGAAATCCAAAGCATGCAGGCTGAGTAACTTTTAAGTCATGCTTGCAACCCTGTGAGTGGTGTTTGAGGGAAAGTTTTGCACACTAGAGTTATATATTTGGAGTTAATTAGCTTTAGCGCTGGATTTTCACTTTTATACAGAGGCAGACTTTTTTGCTAAGTTAACTGGCTGCCTCTAGCCTGATATTATCTTTGTATATATATCATGAAAGTGATATCAATCTTCTCATCTTTAGTAACTCTTGATGAGAAAGATCCAAAAGTGAAGTGCTGCTGTATGTACTGTTTATTGTTCAGAATTTCTGGACACAGACTGCTTTTAAGCATTCACTGGGTGTGCAGATTTCCTAGTATTGCTTATTGTACTCCTTATACTCCCCACCACCACTAGACACACACACACACACACACACACACACACACCCCCATTCAACCCTCTTCCAGGCAATTTTGGCTCGGAAACATCATGTGTAAAGACCATTATGCTCCCGGCTTCACACAACATCTATAGGAAAGGTCCTCTTTGAATTGACAGCTCAATTGCTTGGAGGCAAAGCATCATAGAAAGAAACCAAAAACCCAGCAGGATTCCTTTGGATTAGAAATAGAACAGAGGACGTTTTGACTTTTCATATTTTTTGCCTTTCAGCACAAAACAAAAAACTTATCATGATGTGATTCCCATTTCCTGCCTTACTGAGTTCCCCAACGTGGTTCAGATGGCCAAGGTAAAAACGTATGATTATCTTCATACACACAAAAAACATCTCTCTGCATATAATTTGACTTTGTCAAGTGTATTTTTTCATTCACAGCTTGTTTGTGAAGAAGTAAACGTGGATAGGTTTTACCCTGTCCTCTATCCGAAGGTAAGCAGTACTCCTCATTGCCACTTTACCTTTTGATCCGCGTTATCCCGCAATACTAAAGTACCATGAATCGGACTAGAAACTCAATTTTCTCTTATCCTCAGGCATCAAGGCTCATTGTCACCTTTGATGAGCATGTAATTAGCAACAATTTCAAGTTTGGGGTTATTTATCAAAAGTTTGGTCAGGTGAGTGCACTTCAGTGATGCTGCTGCAGCTTATTTCAGCTTATTTCAGCTTTTGAAGTCACTCTTCCTGAAAATTTTATTTGCTTCTTCCCTGCAGACATCAGAGGAGGAGCTATTTGGGAACATGGAAGAAAGTCCAGCCTTTGTTGAGTTCTTGGAGTTTCTGGGCCATAAGATTGAACTTCATGACTTTAAAGGGTTTGGACAGTTTTGCATTGTGAAGTCTTTCCCCCAAAAACAGAAAAACTGACCTTTTAAAGCACTTTTGGTTATTCTCACTCGAATATGATGTGAGATGCATCATTCTATTGATCAGTGTTGGCTTAAAGAGCAATGTAAAAAGCCCTGATATTTGTAGTATTGACTGAGGGATTAAGCAAGCAAAAAAAGTGCCCTTGGCATTTCCCCAATGATGAATCAGTATGGATGGACAGTTGTCAGAGAGCACGCACCTATGTTCCACTTTTCCACTTTATCATTCTCTTCTGTCTTGTGTCTCTCTGCTGTTAACCACAGTGTTATACTTGCCTTCTTCTCTTGTTTCCTCCTCTCTTATTTTTTTGCCTCTGCCCTTATCTTTCTTTTGTCTTCTCTTTCCTTTCTTTTTCAGTTTTCGGGGGGGACTCGATGTCACTCATGGCCAGACAGGGACAGAATCCGTCTACACACATTTTCACAATAAGGAGATCATGTTTCATGTGTCCACCAAACTGCCTTACACAGAAGGAGACTCACAGCAGGTATAGTGATAATGCCAATGATTAATCATTTAGGAAACCAGTTTGTGTTTTCAGGACCTTCAGTAATCGATTTGTAAAGGTCTGTGCTTGTGACACATTCATGCATCTGCAGCAGCAGCTGGCGGGTCAAGGCATTTAACTCAGTGGTGATAAAGGGAGATGAATCATGTTCATTTGTAACTTTGATGTGCAAAGTGGAAAAAATAAGGATTAAAATTGTACATCAGGGATACTTCTTTGCTTTTTTGCTGAGAGTTGTTGAGAAGAACTGCCCTAGTCTTACAATAAACACTATATTGAGACTAAAAACAGCTTGAAGTAAACAGCTTTTCTGGCTCGTTATTAAAGGTAACGAGCGAGACTCCTCTAACATGTTATAAATTTGTTTATTTTTTTCTAATATTGATTTCTGGTGTTTGACCTTAGTTCAGCTTTTGATGCCATCAATATCACAATTCTGAGTTCACTTTAAAGGTCGGCCTCAAAGAAAGAAGCCTGGTTTACATCATATTGGTCAGATTAAGCTCAGCGACTTTGACTGGGCCTATTTCAACACTGATTGTTTTCTTTTTCAGCACATCAGTTGCAGATTTGTTGTGTGCTTGGGATCATTGACCTGTTGTGTGACATAATTTAGGCCAAACTGTCAGACAGATGGCCTCATGTACAGAGGAGTTCATGGTTGGCTTAATGACTGCAAGGTGCCTATGTCCAGGACTGCATAGAGCCCTTCTAAAGCTTTTGTTTTCAGAACTGTACATACATATCTTCCATGTTTGTTTGCTATTTTTATTACAGGATTCCAGGGATTGGCAGATATTAACAATGGAAGTAATTCCATGTTTGTTGTGCTCACTTACCCCAGAGAGAAATAGCATTTTAAGGGTTACCATTTCCACTAGAATTACAGTGGTCTTTTTTGTACTGAAGTTTCTCCTCTCTTAAAGACTTTTATCTATTTGATGTTATGTTGCAGTGAGCTGCATTAGTCCTTAGCTGCTCTTCAGTCCCTTCTAGAGTGGTTTGAACTTTGTTACCGCAGTAACCCTGTACAGATGGTCCATATTGCCTAGGCATGGAGAGATACAGAGAGCATAAACAACACCCACATGAGATGATTCATCAGGGAACTCAGGAAAAGAAGGCAAGGTGCAAGAGTAATAGCTCAGTATTCAGTACTTTAGGGAGGAAAAAGTAAAAGATTTCTGTTGCCAGACCTTACTGAATGTAATCAGATTTGAAAGGTCTTACAGTAATAACAGATGTCAAGTGTTTCAAATCAGTGACACATACGCTTAGCCTGTTTGTGTGTGGTGATGGTATACGATTGCAGTGCTTGGAAAAATTAGATAGAGCGTCTTCAGCTGTTTGGTTTCAGAGAGTCGTTGTGTGAGTAAATACTGAAGCCGACAGATAATCAGCTCAGGGGTGATGCAGTAGTAGCCTGGATGACATGAATCATAGCCATGTGTAATCTAATTCACCTTCATTACTGTCAGAAAATGCATTCTTTACAAAACCTTACAATATTCAGCTTAAATTGATAAAAATAGTAAAACTTGACTTAATTCCTATCAGACTTTCAACACAGTTACATAAAACTCATTTTGCAGATAAACTCAGTTGTGATAAAGTTATCAGAAAACCATCAGCTGTGAGACTGATTGAGAGCATCTTTGATGTTTTTTCACATAATTTCACTTTTTTTTTTTTAAGTAATAAACTGGCATATTTATAAACACTTCCCAGAATCAGAAACATGTCTTCTTCATATGAACAAACAAACAAACAACAAACAAAGTTATAACCTTATTAAACTTCTAGTAGAAAAGCAAACACCATAATCATCTCTAAATCCTATTTGCTGTATTGTATTTTGCTTCCAGTTGGTTGACTCTAACACGAGCACCAGCCAACACAAGAGCTCTTTTCAACAGGTGTTAAGTAGCTTTAGAAAAAGGCTGTTAATTAGTCTGTCAAAGACAAAGGCTAATAAGTGAATGCTGCTGCTGAGCAAGTGTCACAGTACTGGGGAGTTTTCTGTGGGTCCTTTTTTTTTTTTTTTAATAAAGGCTGCCTGCAATGAGAATACATCCCTCTGATTGATTGATTTCCTTTATCACCAAATTGTATCCATTTGCAAAATCTGATATATCTTCCCTCCACTTATATGCAGTGGTAACATTTGGGTCACACGGTTTCCACGATAAGCATCTTTCTTCTAGTTTGGTGGGCTGAACTGAATATGATATGATATTCCCCACATTCAGTAGCTTCTCAAATTATTTTACTGCTTGGTTCCTGAAAAGAAATATGGGACGCTATTATGTCTCAAACAGGAAATATGCTTTGACTCCTGGAAAGTCCTTTTCTTCTTTTAGAAGGAAGAGAAAAAATTAGATAGTCTTCTTAGATAGTCATCGAAGCTTGTGAGCTGTTTAATCAAAGTTCCTAGCAAAAAGGCAATGAAGTGACAACATCTATTCATGCTTGAGCAAAGGAAGAAGATATCCCTAATGCAGAGCTTTTTGAAAGATACCGCTTGGATACAAATTTTAATACTTGAGAACAGTCCCTTTGTCCTCCAGATGCATGAGTGTCCTTCTGGCAACTTGAAGCTTTTGGCAGCAAAGAAGATGAAGTTATTTTGCAGCCATGATAACATTCAGTCGTCAGCAGATTCATAAAGCATTTTCTGTTTGAGTTTGCAGTACCTCCACTGATACTGAGAAGTGTTAATTACTAAAATATCCACACTTTTCTTAAATAATTCGAACTCAGTCTTACAGTGAAAATCTGTTTCCCAAAGCAGATTTCTGTCTGTACTTTCAGAAATGCTATATACACCCATGAGTTGCATGTTTTTTGTATATATATTTATTTTCTGTAAAATATTGAGATTTTTCATCTTATTAAATTGTTGGAACAAGAGCTTCAAGATGGATTTAATTTTTTGGCTGATGGCGTCATGCGTTTCAGAGGGAGAGATTGTGCTCTTTTGGATTAAAGTCATGTCTACCTTGCCAGTCAGTCTTTTTGGGGCATTTGTTGGCGTTGTTTTTTTTTTTGACAGGCCTGTATTTGTGTTAGCAGAAGTGGTCATTTGAGATGTTTCCGCTGTTGTTAGCTTTGTTTATCTGTGCCCCCCAGCTGCAGAGAAAGAGACACATAGGCAACGACATTGTGGCCATCGTGTTCCAGGAGGAAAATACGCCCTTTGTACCAGACATGATCCAGTCCAACTTCCTGCATGCATATGTGGTGGTGCAGGTGGAAAATGCATGTACAGACAATGTCACCTACAAGGTTGGTTCTAAGGACAGTCAATACTGTATCAAGAGGATTTGAACAATAGGGACTTGTAACACCCATTTATAGATTTGCTCATCCATAATTAAGGAATTTTATTCTGCTCTCTAGTTTCTAATAGTGGCATGTGTATTTCAGTCTCTAGGCTTACCTGCTTTCTTTTTTAGGTTTCTGTGACAGCAAGAGATGATGTACCCTTCTTTGGGCCTGCTTTGCCTGACCCTGCCATCTTCAAAAAGGTCAGTTAACGCCATATTTTCCTTTTTCACCACACAGATTTAAAAAAATATTTTACTCTGACCTCTCACCTTTTTTTTGTTTTATTCAGGGCCCTGAGTTTTATGAGTTCCTCTTCACTAAACTCATTAATGCAGAATACGCCTGCTACAAGGCTGAGAAGTTTGCCAAGTTAGAGGTGAGAAGCACACTGGAGCAAATTGTGCCAAGGGAGTGTGAATGTCTGTAGTGTTGATGCAGACTTAAGCACACGCCTGTTTGCACAGGTCTGCATCCTGCTGGCTGTACTGATACGAAGTGGAAACATAGATTGTTGTCCAAATCATCTCAGGCAACAACCCTGATTCTTATCAGCGTCGTTGCTGATGTTTATCATCCTGAAGCAATTGTTCAATCCCTCCTTTTAAATGGTGAATATTAGGTTTATGGTCGGTATGAAAACGAATTGTCTTGTTTGTTGTTGTCAGGAGCGAACTCGTTCGGCACTTTTGGAAACCCTATATGAGGAGCTGCACATAAACAGTCAGTCCATGATGGGTCTGGGTGGCGACGAAGATAAGCTGGAGAATGGGGGTGGAGGAGGTGGAGGAGGAGGAGGAGGCTTCTTTGAATCATTCAAGGTAAACTGTCATTCCTCATTTGATGGAGTGCCTTGGTAATCTGCAACTCTACATGCATGAGAGAGAATAGTGATGAGTGGAGAAACTTTTAAGGTGCTTTATTTTGTGCGTCCTCTGTCTCTTGGCTGGGATTCTGGGTATTCACACATCAAAAAACAAAGCATTGAAAATCTGCGGTATCTCAAAGGACCAGTCCTGTGGCATTTGCATTCCTTACTTGGCTGTGACTGCTGAACTCAGTGTGTTCTCACATGATGGTATGGTTTTGAGGCTGTGGAGTGTCCTGTTGTGTATGAAAGGCACTTTGCTCTGACTGAGAGCGCTCCATCAATGACCATTAGGGTGGTGGAGCATAGCTCAGCTGCTGAGGCACGGCAGTAGAAGCTGTGATGGTGTGTGCCTGATGAACGATTTAATGACCCCTCATTAGGGAGCTGATGGTGCAGTTTGGATGTCTCCTCATGGGCAGCATTCCTTTGCTGTTTTGCTCTTTGCTCTGTGATGATCACTAGTTCTAGGTCATCTTTTCTGCTGTTTCTCTGCAACTTCAGAGATATATATAAAGCCTTTCTTTCATCCTCTCTTGCTCTGCTGTTTGCTAATGTCTGTCTTTCTTCCATACATTCATAAACTTATATAGATGAGCACAGATGAGCTCCCACCCAAGAAATCCTACCTCATTTTTCTTTCTCACTGTCGAGAATGGTCTTGCCGCTTGGTCTTTTTTCTGGCTCTCTATATACTGTTCTACTCCCTCTTCTACTTTCTCTCATAATAGTCTTGGTCTTTTTTGCTCATGACACAAAACCCAACTCCAAAACTCACCGTGTTAAGTGCCAATTTCCATCCTTAATGCCTGCAAAGCCTACACTCTCTTAAATCCTCTGTGAACCTACTTGTCCTCCACACAGGCTCTCCCCTCTACATGCTATCCTGCACTGCCCCTAAGTGTTCAATAAATAATCATGCATACATCCATACACTTGCATATGCACATTTAAGCACACCAATGCACACATACATGCCCATATAAACACATTTTATCCCTTAGCTTTATATCACACTTACTGTGATGTACATTTATGTAATGTATAGCATGTAGCTCAAAGAATCATATTGATATGAAATTAAAGAGAAACAGTGGACCAGGTGGAACAAATCTCAGTTGGCACTATGTGGAATATAGTTGAAGAAGTACATGTCAGTTAAATCATTCCACTGATTTCCACTAAAGGTTTTAGAATGCATAATAATACATAGAGTGGTCTGCTCTAGCAAAATAAAAAAAAATAGAAAACACATAATCATTTTAATTTCGATTAGATTTCAGTATAGATTCACAATCATTTGAAGTATATAATGCTTTGCACTATTCATCAGGGTGTTGTGTTTCCACATATTAACGTGGATCCACTGACAGCATCTCCTCATTTCTCTCTGTAGCGGGTCATCCGCAGCAGAAGCCAGTCTATGGACGCCATGGGCCTCAGTAACAAGAAGTCACACACAGTCTCCACTAGTCACAGTGGCAGCTTTACCCACAATCCCGCAGAGAGTCCCAAAACCCCAGGGATTGTAAGTAGCCCATTTTGGTTCACACGTTGCCCACCTAACACTTAGATTCAGGGTATAGTATACTCGCAGAGCAGTGGGTTCACATACAAAATAAATTAACCACTATTCTTTCTCGTAAGAAGCACTTTGGGAAATTACTCTTGTTGGCACATCGGAGCACTTTACTTTGATCAGTATGTTAACATCAAACACTCACTTTCATTCCCTAGATTTTAAATTCACTGCTGCTTTTACTAAATCAGATTTCACTAATCAGCCTTTTTCCAAGTACAGTTCATAGTGTTCATGTTAATACCTTTTTTTATTTGGAAAATTACCAGAAGAGCTCATTCGCCATTTGTCATTCATCCTCATCTGTTTAAAGAATCGTTATCTTCACAAAGAGTGACAGACTTCTAGGATAATGTTATAAAATAATGTCAGCTGTGGAATTAACCCAGTGATTTTCTTATCAGTATATATAGATGAATGATTGCTTGTGAGCCCCAGTCTAGTCTCTATTCCAAGTTGTGAAGTGAGCTCAGTCCAGCTGCTGTATGACTACCCAGACTCCCTTGCTCCTTGCTGTGCTTTGTCATATATCCTCCTGCAAATATTGTAATTTTTTTAAGCAGCCTTGTGCATGTGTGGCTGAAGAAGATGCATGGCACAAACCATAGGAGCTTACTGTCTTGTTTGTGTCTCTTTGAAAGATAGATAATTTCTTTTCAAACTTGTTTAAGATTTGCTGCAGCGTGCCATTTGGTTACTAACTTTACTAATCCAGTTAATAAAAGAAGACACATTTTGGAAGCTACCCTTTGGTTTGCATCAGCCTTTTTGTCCCATTTCTTCTTTTTCTGAATGTATCACTAAACTAACTTGTATCCCTCAGGGCAGAAACTGCTGGCTTGCCCCGCTACCTTGAGACTATATCCTGCTGTGCCCTCCTATGTTGGACCCCAACCCGCTTCTGCTCTATAACGCCTTTCACTGTTTCCTCGATATTATGTCTTCTCTGTTGAGTCACGTTGCAGTCTCCTTTTTAAGCATTTTTTGCACCTTGCTGTTTAAATTCTCTGTGCTGTTCGCATGAGATCTTATGATGTGTTCTTTTCTTTTCCTTCCCCCTCTTGCTTTTTCAATCTCCTCTCTCTCTGTTTCTGCTTTCCTTGCCCTGTTTTGTGTACCTCAGTCATTGCTTGTCCCAGGGAAAAGTCCCAGTAAATATGGACGTCGAGGCAGTGCCATAGGGATAGGAACAATAGAAGAGGTCCACGTATATTCTACCTACTTATTTAAAACATTTCTTTAATTTACTATTGTCTTTGTATAATGTAATGTTTAATTAGTATTTGCCCTGTTTTAAGTTTAAAATACGGTTTCATTCCTGTGGCTGTGAGAGGTTTTCAGATTTGAAGAATTTATCAGTTATAATGATACTTGTCGGGTTATAGTTTTAATTACAATTTCCTTCATTTCATTCATTTGCACAACCATCATGGGTTTTGGTAGACAGAAGGCAGATCAGTGTCAGGACTTTCATGCACGAATTTGTTTGCACCATTTTACTTTTAAGTTAGTTAAAAGTAACTGCAAGAGAAAAATATATTGTAAAAGGAGAAGATAAACAAACTCCCACTTATGTTCTCATAGACAGTCGCACATCAATGAATCATACTGCGTCTTAAATTAAAAGTGTGCACCAGCCAAGCTGATGTACACGCTGCACCTAAGAAAATAAAATGTCAGAGATGATGAGATGTTCAGAGATAAGAGTAAAAATAATCAGTTATAGAATATATAATGAATTTTTGTCTGGAGCCAAGTTCATCACGGATTTGTAAAATAAAATGTTTTACAAGTTTGTCATAACTTTAACTCAGGATTTATCCAACCGTTACTTCAGAATTCCTCTACAAGATATTTCTACATGTAGAAAGCTTCACTTTATGCACTGCATATCATGTTTTGTTGTTATTACACTATCCCCAAACTGTGTGTCTTACTTTCCTCTCCCTACCCACCGTCAGTCATTGATCATTCCTGGGAAAAGCCCAACCAGGAAAAAGTCTGGGCCGTTCAGCTCCCGTCGCAGTAGTGCTATTGGCATCGAGAACATCCAGGAGGTCCAAGAGAGGAGGTGAGAGGACAGAGCAGAGCTGATCAGCAGAGAGTGGGTAGTGAAGAGAGAACAGTGTTGTAACAGATGGAAGACAGGACATTAAAATGAGGGATACAGCTATTAGAAAATGCACTGTGTAAGATCAAATCCTAAGAGAAGGGCTTGTCAATGCTTGATTTGATTAAAAAAACAACAACTGCACAGCTGTTGGTTGCTGTCAGTGGTTCAGCTCATAATGCTCAGTTTTAGGGTGGAGCCATGCTGAGTGATATGAATGCACTGTAACCATTTATTGTTAAACGAAATCAGATGAGCTATTTTGACTACTTTATATCCTTTCCTGAAGCCGAGAAGTATCACCCAACACCCAGAGGACACCAGAGAGTAGCCACATGTCACAGGAAAACAAATCAGACAACTCCTCCAATCACAGTTCTCCAGAGTTTCCTACCACAAAGAACAGGTGACTGTTAATTTCATTATGTAAGAGTATACTACTTTGTATTATAGTCACACACATTGAATCAGTTTGAAAAGGCTGCATTGTATTTTGTAGAATGGAACAGTGACATGGACGATTGCTCTCCAAGTCATAGTCCTAATCCTCTTCAGCCAAATGAATATAACAACCCCAAACATTCACATTATTCAGTCAAACTGTGATCAAACTATGGTTCTTTTGCTTGTAACTGCTTTTTTCAGGAACAACAGATGAACTCTGACATAAAGATGGCAAAGTAATTAGACTTTTAAAGTGCACTTTATTTTATTTTATTTTTTTAACCTTCCTTAATGAACTCAGTAGAAGGAAACCACAAAGTGATTATGTGATCAGAGTGACCCAGGTGTGTAGTTTGGCAATGTGTTGCAGGGCACCATCTATCCCTGAGGCGCAGGACCTTTCCCGCTCCTCCTCCAATGCCAGCAGCTTTGCCAGCGTCGTGGAGGAGCATGAAGCAGAAGAGGAGTACGACACTGGACTGGTAGGTGGAGTAATTACACATTATCAAGTGCATGCATAAAGGTTACTTCCTCCAAAGCCAAAATAAGTCATCAGCGTCCTAGCATTAATGATCCACAAGTGCTTCCATCAGCATTTATTCCACATTTACTGCAGTGAAAGTATCGCTTTGGTTCTTATCTGTTATTTGCTGTAAGCTGAACAACTGGGGGGAAAAACCCATGAGAAGGCTTGATGGATATCACTCCATTCTAGTTAGGACATTCTAGCTATTTCTTTCAGATAGACTGTCTGCATTTACAAAGAGACAAAAACAAATGCACAACTGAATAAAACTTTAGTTTTGATTATGCTGCCTTCATCTTATTGTAAGTTATATATCAAACTTACTTTACTCTTCTTCCAGGAAAGTGTGTCGTGTGTTACACCAGTCAAAAAAGATTCATTTGTGTACAGCTCTGGGGTGGAGGACAGTACCAGCCAAGGAAATCTTCCAGGTGAGCTTGGGAGCTCATATTACTGTCTCAGTAATATCCTGAAGTTGTGGTTACCAAAAGGTCAACTGTTTCACATGTCAAGAGTATCTGGGGGAAATATATATAGGGCAGTTGCAAAAATAACACTGTGTTTCCTAAGAAATTAATATTAAAGCACCCTTGAGTGATGGAGCTCAGCTTCCCCATATGGAGCTTACCAACAACAACAGCAGTAGGCATGATTTGTACAATTTAGCGAACTCTTCCTAAATGACTCACATTTACTCTGAAAATGTATCTGTTTCCCACATGAAACATACCCCACATTGGGGTTTTTGTATTTATAACAGCTGGCAGCATTATATGCTTGAGTTTATTAACCATGACAGCAACACATCTGTCCCCTTCCTTCCAGCAGCTTCACGTCTCCAGCAGCAACCGGACGCAGCGAGGACATTAGAACCAAAAGGGACAGACAGCCGGTCAAAGATGGAGCGCACTCAGCAGGAGCACAAATTCTCATCGGTAAGACAAAGTGCTTGGTGCAAGTCATCAAATAACACCGCAATGCTTTCAGAAATTGGTAGAATGATCTAACACTCAAAAGTCTATAACGCAGATGTCATTTGTTCGGAAATGATCTAGTAATCAGCCCAAACAGATGACAAACCAGAGAATCACTAAACCCACCATCCTCTCAGAAGAATGGGTGTCTATACATGTTTAGTTGGATGTATGTATGTTGAGATATTTGACATAATAAGTTGAACTTAGCTTTGCAAGAGGAAAGTTAATTTGTGCAATTAACATAAGTGTTCATCTTAATTAAGGTGTATTGTTCCTTTTAAATCAAATAAATATAACATGTAAACATAAAGACACTATGCACTAGCATAGCTGAAAACAGAAAGGTGAATCAATGCAAACCAATAAATATTTGCATATTGACTGCACCATGGTTTCTCATTCCTTATCTGTATGCAGAACTGTTAGCCACTCTGTCGCCCCATCATTGACATCCATTTTTCAGGTAGGTTATAATGTTGGTACAGCCTAAGGGATAAATTCCCACATTCCTCCATTCCCTTATTACTTCATTTACCTGATGCTTCTTTCTGCCCATTTATGTATTTCTCCTTTTCTCCCCTTTTGTCTAAGCATTCCAATAAGGGGCATCTTTGTCTAAAAGAAGCAAGCCAAGGGCATGTCAACTCCATCAATGCAGAAAAGGAGCAGTTAGAAGCCAGATCAAGCAACTGACAGATCATACTTTTTATGTTTGACTTGGATCTGCTGCGTGACATGACAGACACCCAGACACCTACCTACCACCATCTCCATGCGAAAACCTCCGTTTTGTTCAGTACAAAGGAAAAGGACCTCTGCACTCATGCAGCATCTCTCAGCTGGCAATGCACAGTACATGTGCCCGCCTTCTCATTCTTCAGGCCAGTAAGCTCCGAAACCTAATTCTTACTGTAAAAACTCAAAGATCGGGATTCAAATGGAGATTTAATCTTGTCACTGAAAGAGTGGTTAAAGAAATCCACACAGCTGGTGTTTGTTCAGCCTGTAAAGAGTTGAACTACAGAAGAAAGCTTTGTTTTTTAATGTCAAACTCACATCCCACTGTGATATTGGTTTGACTTTGATGTATCAGGTGTATGTGGCTGCATCTAAGGCCGCATTTTGTCTTTAAATGTTGATGTATTCTTTTCCGAGTATTCTTCAGTAGATATTTGTTGTGTTTTACAACTTCAGCAAGAGTATGTCATGTTTTAATCAAGGGTACTTTCATGATGCTGTTGCTGGTGGATGTAAAAACTATTATTCACCTTTCTCATTTTTAATTGATGGGTTACATATAAAAGACAAAAACTGTGCCACAGTGAAAAAGAGACCTATTTTAAGAGAAACGTTGACCCTATTGGTTTAGTTTAAGACAAAAGCAGAGCTACTGTAGTGTCCAAACCAGCGACACGCATCATCAAATTTGCAAACTTAAAGCAGTTCTTTGAACTTTTCAAAGATCTTTTTCACACCCCATTTGTTGATGTCTGTGTACAGGTGTGTATACAGCAGTAATGTGTATGGTGTAAATCTGCTTGTCAAAATCCTCTCCTCTGTAAACTGGTGCCATGCTTGACATAAAGGTGTTGTCCTTGTGATTTGTGTTTTACCGAAAAACCAGCCGACATCTCCAGATGCAGTGCACACTGCTAATAGAGAGCCAAATGTCAAAGTTTCCTACTTTGTATGTAAAGTGTAATATATGTATGTGACTTAAACACTACATTTTCAGAGATACTCCTGAACGTTGACCTTTTTGAAAAACCCGATTTGTTGCTGAAAGTAAATTACACTGTGACTCGTCTTGAAGTTGCCTTTATGACTGTCATGTGAGCTGCTTTAAAGAAGGGTTATTTTTAAAGGCACTGTGCTGCTGCCTGATTGCTTGAATGTAAAATGAGGCAGAGATGGATTCATTTGTACATATTTGCTCACAATAGTTGTACTGTGTTGATTCCTGACGACAGTAAACGAGCAGAGAAGCTTTTTTTTTTTAAGTTAGTTGTGAAGGAAAAAGCTCATATAGGGATGATTTATTTCAGTGACGTGACTGAAGCAGACCTTTGTCTTTTGTGAATTAACGACAGCATTTATAGTTAAAGAGACAAAAAGTTTAAAACACTGGACCAAATGTACTGTTTAATGTACTCATCAAGTTGTTTATAGCATAAATCACTCTCAATACAACACATGCACAGAAAAACATAGACAAATGTAACAGTAACACATGTCAGTTACAGCCTTTCAGAATCATTTAAGGAAGATGTATTCAAATCATTTTTCCTCCTGAATCCTTGAGTAGATAAAGCCTGCCCTCGTGTGGCTCTGAGTTATTATAGCACATCACTATGTGGTACCATCATCTATCTGTGCTTGCACTGTATGCTAACCACAACACTGGAAACCAGTCTTCTCTGTGCTTGATTCAAATGATTGTATTGATTCTTGTCAGTTTGCTTAAGCCCTTGTTTAAAAGAAACGTTTGTACATATAGCTTTTTTTTGTAAAATAAGCTAACTAAAAAGTTTAATAAAGATGAAAATGCATAAAGTGAATAAAGTTTCATTTCTGCAACAAAAAAAAAAATCATGTTTGCCATTTAAGTATTTCTGTGTGAGAATGAAGCACATTCAATATAAAATGATTGATAAGAAACTGAAAGGCATTCCTCATTCATGAAGGCAGAGATGATTCTCTGTAAGGCTTTAAGGAAGCTGTTTTCCAAGTTATCTAATACACCAACCCAACCACCACCATCTGCTCCTTTTAAAGTTAAATCCCCCAAATTTTTATGAAATCCATTCCCAGACTGGATACCAAATACATGTGTTTTAACATTCTGTAAGTACATCTTTGTATATATGTAGATTTGTTAGTATCATCGTTTAGTTAGTCCACCATTGCATCACTGTTAACTGATTCCATTTCGAGGCACATGAAACATAGCATGCATGCCTTACTTACCCTGTTTACAGTGTGTCAGAGCTACATTAAGATACTGTTAATGCAATGTAGTCTGTTCCCACAGCTGTTTTCATCATTCTCTGCATGACATTAGAAAACAGTTGCATTTATCACCAACCACCTTTCTAATTTCTTATTTTGTAAAGCAACATTTGCTGATCTTTAGTATTCATTACAAAATGATGACAATGAAGTGTTTGCTATGGCAATACAATGATTTTCATGATGGGCGTCACCAAATCAACTAGGGCTGAACTCTTTCTATGTCATATCTATATTATTTACATCTCCAGGTTCCACCACTTGAACTCAAAGGGCTCCCTGCGGACATTGGACCCACAGTGGACCTCTCCCAACAGCTGGTGGTAGGATGAATAGTCGTCAATGAACGTGCAGTTGAGGCCCAGGCCTTCCATTAGAGAGCACATCTCAGCCTCGAGTGCACATCGTCCCTTCACTTTGGGGCCAAAGGGCTTTGGGATACCAAGGTTTTTCCCCAAAACAATCATGTTCACCTGGAAACAAATATAGCAAATAGTTCTTCTGTCAGCCCAAAGATTTATTTACATCTATTTTCAACTAGCAGGAGCTTTGATGCCTAATAAAATATAATGTACAATTTACCATGTCGGGGTAGTAAGCTACTGCTCTATACTCCTTTTCATCCTCCACTAGTTTGAAGAGGATTGGCAGATCAATGATGTCTTCATCGTCTAGGCCTAGTTCCCTCTTCAACACATCCCGGTTCCAGTCGATGCAGCTCTGGAAATAAAATAATGATAATATATGCCTCTAAAATTCTCATTTTGCTTGTTAAATTACTGTGCTCAAAATATAAAACATTTTACTATAGTGGTTCATATGGTAGTTTTGGTTTACGTACCACCAAAATCTACCCAAATACAAATGTACCCAATAGTATGTGAATATCAGCCCTAATATGCAGGTTAAGATCATTTAGCCACATTAACTGCAAACATTTCTCTAAAAGAAAAAATCATGCATACATCCATGCATGTGTCTTTGATGAAGCACTTGTCGCTAAACACGGGATCACACTGCACACCTCAGTGACTTTAGGGTGGCTTGGTCATAGGAGGCTATTTTTACACTAAGTCAGTTTGACAAATGTCTGGCCAGTGTTGTCCCGGAGTGCAAATATCTATGAGAAGGAACAACATGTGTAGAACTATGCTACATAGGTTCATAGGCTGTAGAGTACTGATGCACACAGTAAAAATTTAACTTAGGAATTAAAGGACAAACGGCTTCTGAGAAAAACACAAAAACTTTTTGTTTGGACCTTTAAAAGTTGTAATGACAAAGGGGCTCAGAAGAGTAACTCGAGCAATGCCAAATGCATGCTAGGGTGGGGTAGAGTACAATGCAATTGGACTCTAAAGCAGCTGAAATATCTTAAATGATGAATCCTTCTTTACTAATGCTGCCTGAAACCAACAGTAAAGCTTGTTGGAAAGATAATAATGTTGTGGGGCTGGTGGCCATGAATTAGTGCTGATAAAAAAAATTCCTAATGTACAGCATCCTGGCATTGCCCATTCCAATACCTTTGGCAAGAATTGAAATGCTGACTGCGTGCCAGCCGCTCTCACTCAAAAACAGTTGTGCTTTCACTAATGCCATTGTGGGTGAATGGGAGCAAATCCTGCAACGAGGTTCTAAAATCCAGTGAAAAGCCTTCCTAGAGAGTAGAGGCTGTCATAGCACCATATTAATGCTCGTTGCCAGAATGTGATATTCAGCAGTTAGATGTGTTATCTTTGTTTACATACTTGTGTCTTCGTGCCTGAACTAGCATACCATATTCTTTTCTGGTCTTCTTTCTTTTCATCTTCTTTCTATTTCTACAATCTCACTCACCTGTACATAGTTATTTTCAGCTTGGAGTTTTTCATCCTTAAGGATTTCATCCAGTGTTATTTGTTCTGCATTTGTCAACCCTGTTTGGGAACATCATTCAGAGTGAGTGATAAGGCTTGGTGCCATGCCATGATGAATTTGTGCATTGCTAAGATGCCCTTGCATATATTCTACAGACGTTGCAGATAAACACTGGCCTACCATCAAACAACGTGGCTTGTCCGTGTCCACTGCTCTGTAGGCCTCTGAATAGTTTGTAACCTGCGTCTGGGCTGGCCAACAGCAGTCGGAAGCCCTGTGAACAGACAAACAAGAGACAAAGATAACAGTGAAGCTCACATATCCTAAAACCTTATATAATTCCACAATGTACAAAGCAGCAAGTCACTATCAAGCAGATGCAGCACCAGATTCACTTCAGTAGAAAATTTTATTTACCTTTCTGTTAGGTGCAGGAACGAAAGTCATGAATTCATCCACGTGGCCAACAAGGAGCCAGTCAGAGAACAAGGCAATGGGCTCCTGAACCTTCTGAGCCCACAAAAAGTCTTGAACTACTTTGGTCATATTTCGTCCTTTAGTTGCCCTATAAGAAATAAAAAGGTTTCACTTTGCAAAAGTCATCTGTAACATTTCTGCTTATAAGTCAAGAATTGATCTTTGAATTTTTTAGAAACTCACGTAGGGAAGGCAACCCCAATGATGATTCTTCCCAGGGGGTATTTTTTTCCATTTACTGTGACAGGAGGACTGACCTCCAGATTGCCAAACGAATCTAAACTGCTCACATGTTCATCTAGGGCCACCCTTGTCACATAGCCAAAGTCGGGACCCTAGACAAAGTAAATAATTGTTTGTGTTTTTTTATAAATCAGCGTAAGTAATGTAATTTTCTGCTTTGAGCCTATAATTTGATTAACAAAACCAATGTGAATAATATACAATCAAAGCTTTTAATGACATCAACAGTAAAAACTTATTATAAGCTTTTCTCCTACAAGCAGCTCATCATATGGAAAGTTTGCTAGCTCGCCATCTCTCGGGGAATCCAGAACAACAGGAAAACGATGATGAGGTGAATCGATGTAACCAAATTCCAGTTCATCCTGAAAAATAGAAAATATATGTTATATTTATGCTGTCCTCTTGGCTTAGTTGATTAGAGAATTTTTTTTCTTTGTGTGAATGAATAGATATGTACGTGTTTGCAAATGTTTTTTGTGGTTTTCCGTTTTGCAGTGTGGTTGTTGTGAAACCAGTTACTATTGTGTAATTTTTCAAAGAAACACTTTTCGTGGTTTTCGTGTTAATGTTCGTCTTATTTACTGTTCCTGTTTACTTGGAGTTATAAAACCACAATGTTACCATCATTAAAACTCATAACCCTTCCTTGTTTAAAAAAAAAATGGCTTACCTGCATCCAGCGGTCACCTCTGTTTACATATTCATGACAAATGTTCAGCTTGTACCCACTCTTCGCAACAAGGTTCCTCATTCCTTTCAGGAACTGGTAGTTATCAGATGTGCTAACAAAGAAACAGTCAAACAGTTTTTTGATTGTGCCACAACATAAGTAACATATTTTAATTTATTTTAGTGAGAGCTTTAAAAACAATTTAAAAATTAAATTGTAAAACAACAAATGTCTGTGAAAGCAGTATTTACAGTATTTACACAGACAAACAGGTTTGGCTTTCTTGGAAAGAAGGCAAGCTAAGGGGAATGTGTGACAGCAACAACAGCTGTCACCATCATGCTCATTATTCATGAGTCTACACTAACCTGCAGACAAACACCTCTACAGGTCGAAGCGTGTTGGGTGTCATGATCCATGGTGCCACTTTAAACACAACTTTGTCAGTAAAAATCGGCGTCTCAGGGAGACCCTGTTGAAACATGCGAGAGGCTGTTGAGTACTACCGGTTATACTCCATTCTATGTTTGTAATGCAACATTAAAAAATGGATTCAAAAACTTCATGTTAACTGGAACCACAAAATGTATCCGCTACAGTTATGCTGTAGTTAATGGTGTAAAGAAAGAAGGTGATTAAATAAAGCAGTGGTACACTGTAACGCTATACTCTGGATCTTACATCCGAGATTGGTTCTAATAGACTAAGGTTGATGGTGACGAGTCCATTGAAGTCTTTGTCAGGAAACCTCAGGCCCTCCACATAAAAGTTCATCTCTGCCACGCCTCCAAGGTAAGGCACTTCCTTGGACAGCACATCACTGCTCAGCACCAGTGGATAGTCTTTCACAAAGAGATTGTAAAGTTTCTGCGCTGAAGTAAGAATGACAGAAAACAGGTTAAATACTTAGGCGGTTAACTTAGAAACAAAAAGAAAAAAAGAAGGTGTTCAAAACATGCTTTTACAGATCAGGTGACATGCACATCAGATCAAATGTTCCGGGGCTTTTCTTTATACCCACTTCTTTACTCACATAGGCCACTATTTGACACTTCGGTGGATCGGTTTCTGAAGACTCGAACACTCTCTGCATCTCCCTGAGAGATGTGCATGGTGAGTTTGTAGCCCTCTGGGAGTTTACCCGGGCCTTTGGTCCGCAGCACCATGACAGACATGTCCTTTAGATCTGTACATCCATAAAAATTATTAATGCTGTTGGCACCATAGAATTTTTTCCCATCTCAGGTGTTGTGCCTGGTATCTGCTGTAGTCACTGACTTACAGTAGGGGCTTTGATCCCGCGCTATAGTGCAATTTGGTACCTTCCATATCTGTACTAGTTACTCCTTCAGTGCTGAAGAGACTTTTTTTAACTGCTCCACATGTTGCAGACGTCAGTCACATGTGGTAGTGTTTCTGGTAACTGTACACCTTTACACATAACGCCTGACCAGCATATACTATCAACTTTCAGCTCTACTGGATTTTATCTCTACCCTTGTGAGTCTTTGTCTCTCACAAGACAATTCTTTATCAGACTGATTTACCATATCACCATTTGAATCTGCTTAGTACAGACAATAAGAATGGCTTTTCTAATGCTAGGGAAAGTTAAAAAAAACAAAAAAAACTTGTGGTACAGAAAACAAATGAAAAAATAGAGTATTTATTGGTGAAAACTGAAGCTGCACTGAAAGTGGTTTACCAGACACTTTATAAATGCTTTTGTCCTCGCTGTCTGTTGTCTTCTTGTAGGTCTTTTCTGAGTCACAGTTGACCAAAAGGATGGCCCCATGCCCATTAGGACCCCATTTCCAAGAACCCTAAAATATTTTCAAAAAAATGAAAATGTGAATTTTGTGACTTAAAGACTTCAGCAAAATCTTCTGAAAATAACTGCAAACTGAATAAGCATGTTTGCATCTTGCCTTTACTGACATACAATGGAAATGTGATATTGTGTTGAAGTAGTTCTGTCATGTAAAGCTGAAACATTTTAGATCACCTTTTTAGGGTTGTTTTTCTCCACGATGCCATCTCTATCAGCATCGACATCCAGTGAGAGCTCTGCATAACAGAAAGCTTGTTGATCACACACACCGCTTTTCCAGATACAGGCTCAGATCGCAGTACAGCTATTGTTTTGTTTTTTTCATATCACAATCATCATGATATGAAACTCTGGTGAATCGTACATCATGTTTGGATTATAATGAGCAATAAAATGTACTATTTTACAGACAAAACAACAAGTTCTTAATAAAATGCATGTTGCGTCATTATAATTTAACTTACCAACAGCTGTCAGATGCACAACTGCTCTCCCTAAGACCTCTTTATTCGCCCCATAGTACTGGACTGACAGCTTTTAAAATAAAAGACATAAGCTGATGATGTGCAGAAATTTAACAGGTATTGATTTTATATTGTTTGATTGTGAGTTGTCCATTGTAAAGCAAATAGGAGTGAGCCCTGATAATTTCAACAGCTACAATTCAATCATTAACTAAAGTATAAATCCTGACAGGAGTTCGGTTTGACAGTATTTTTACCCACAGGTGCAGGAAAACTGAGCAAAAAAATGACTTAATCTGACTAACAGTAAATCTTTTTTGACAGTTAACATGAACTTGAATCATGCTCTTGATAGAGGAAATGCTGAAATCAAGAAATGAGACATACTGACTTGTGACATCAGCAATGTCATGCAATTACACAGTTTCCTTTGGGATTAATAGAGTATTCTGATTCAGATTCAATTTTGTGCTACTATACCTTGCTATCATTTTCATGTTGACTGGCATGGTCCCTGCTGATGAGCAGGACTGAGTTTTCAGTGAGAGGGATGGGAGAGAGGTGGGATGTGTCCCGAGGAGTGGGGCTGATGCTGTACTGAACATTGGCAGTGCCTTTCACGGAGAAGAACTTGGAGGTGGGAGGGGCACTCCTGAGAACCAGACAAAAGCACAATTTGATGACAGGCGTTTTATACAACACAAACATATTGTATTAAACATGAGATCCACTTCAAAAAGCGCATATTTTTCTCCATGTACATATGAGGAAGTGCTCTGACGTACACAGACAAGCCACAAGCTTTAGTCACAGTGATATCGGTCTGCTTAGAAACTGACCTGATAAACTGAACAAGTCATATTCTTGTCATTTCTGTAGCTTTTCGTGCTTTTTACACTAATTTTTCTTGAGGCACTAGGAACATGATAATCTTGTATCATACTAGGTTGCAGAGGGTTTTTTTTTAACCCATGTGTCATCTGTTTGTTTAGCAATAGGCGCCATTGAAACAACTGAAAGAGCTGGTCTGGCAAAGCTGAGACCACAACGTAGACAACTTGACGTGGCACAAATGCTGATGTCTTTACAGCAAAAACTTCTTGAAGGTGACATTTACTGAATGGTTTAATAATGCTCTATAACACGATGATGGTTGTAGTAGACATAATTTATTGACTTTGCACTACATAAACTGGCAGCTAGAATATGTCAGAATTCTATTGTTTAACCTGAAGGATGATATTTGTGTGCAGTTCCTGGTGGTGGCAAATCTAATAGTCTTTTGTTTGTGGAAAGAATTAACAGTGTTTCATTGTTGCTGTTAACAGGAGAGACTTTGTTTTCCAAAGAAATGTATGGTGTACATTCTGCCAAATGCCAGCCTACATAACAGAGAGACAAGGGATTACTGACTCGGCAGAGTGGGAGACTGGAATATGGACGGGACAACCTGGGCCTCAAAGGGGTTTTAGAATATCCAAAAACACTTTCTATCGAGAATTATTTTGATTTTAACACTAACTTCTTTTCATTCTATCAGTCCCTATGTAGAGAACACTGACAGAGATACTGGAGACTGTGATTCCAACGTGCGATTTAAATGTTAATCACCAAGACAGCTCTTGCTTTGTGTACAAATGAATAATGAACTTCAGATGAGTTTTCTAATTCTTGAAATAATGTTTTTGACCAATCATGGCTAACCAACAGTACTACTCTTTTAATGGAGAAGAGAAAGTCTTTTGGCTGTTTGATCACAACCACATACACTGCCAATAAAAGGTAATGTATAATAACACATGCATTTGATTTATATTATCAATATTGTTTGTAAAAAGGATCTGGATGGACCACACCTGGATGTGGAAAACAGCTTGCTCTCTGGCCACCCAGCTTTAAAATAAAATCATGACCTCTTTTGGCCAGCAGTCCCTGACTTAATGATGTTACTAAAATAGGACTAGTAATTTAAAGTATAACATACATTATATGGACCACACAGTATTGTGCCGAGCCTCTTAAACTTTGAATGCAGGTATTTTAGTCCCATTGCCACAGGTGTATAAAATCAAGGATCTAGCAATGCAATCCGCCTTTACCAACATTTGCTAAACAATGGGTCGTAGAAGAGCACTGGTACTATAATATCATGTGAATTCTCTGTAAAATCTCTTCCCTTTTAGATAATCCAGGAGCAGCTGCACCGTTGCAAATTGGACGGTTCAGTTACTACAGAAACTTGGCCACGACGCTACCAAACAGGGCCGCAGGGTGCCAAGACCTATATTACCTGGAAGTCTTCAACGCTCTGCTGACTCAGTAACTACTTCCAAACCTCCATCCATCCATCCATCCATCCATTCGCTTCCGCTTGTCCTTTTCAGGGTCGCGGGGGGCGCTGGAGCCTATCCCAGCTGTCATAGGGCGAAAGGCGGGGTACACCCTGGACAGGTCGCCAGTCTGTCGCAGGGCTAACACATAGGGACAGACAACCATTCCTACTCACATTCACTCGCACATTCACACCTAGTGGCAATTTGGATTATCCAATTAACCTATCCCCACAAGCTGCATGTCTTTGGACGGTGGGAGGAAGCCGGAGTACCCGGAGAGAACCCACGCAGACACGGGGAGAACATGCAAACTCCATACTTCCAAACCTCCTCTGGTATTAACATCAGTACAAAAACTATGTGCCGGGAGCTTAATGGGGGCACATGCCCGAGCAGCTTCTGTGTAATGTTTAAGTGTCCCAATACTTAGGAAGACTTCTGCCCCAACATAGTGTATAGTGCTACTATTCAAAAACACAAAATAGTATGCCAAAGGTATCATAAAATTGAATCAACATTTCACTAAATATTTTAGCAAATAATTAACTTCTCGAACATAGAATACTGCACGGATGTTCTGTTCCATTAAATTAAAAAATTAAAAAAAAACGCCAAACCAACGTTTGTGAAGCGTGCGTATTTTTAATGACAGTGAAAATACAATCTGCACACAGGATACATAAACATATGGACAATCGGCTACGATATTTGATAGAACATTAATATTACCACAAAGCAACGCGTTTGCTTATCAACCCCTAAGCAAGACATTTCACATAACTCAGGTGAGCTTTTTGGCGAAGAATGTATTATAGCGGTTTGAGCAAGACCTACCTGTTCAGGTTGACGTTTAGCTCCGAGCCAACTACGTATAATACCGTCGTAGTTTTGCCGTAATCTATTCTGAGCGTGCGGGGATGGATCATGACTGTCGTCTTCTCGCACTGTTAGACAGAGACTGACCACAAACGTCCAGCGATTGCTGCGACAGTACAGAGAAGTGAAAGCGCAAACTTCTAAACTGTTTCAGACCAGCGCGACAACTCATCATAAAAGCTGCAGGTACGTTGCTAGGCTTAGGCTTTGTGCGGTGATTGGTCAGTCAAATTCCACTCCGCCCCCTCCAGTGGCCACTTATCCTATGGCAGTTCTTTATTCTTATCTATTGATCTTTCTATTTACTGAGATCTTCTGGAGGAAAGTGGGCTCTGTGCACATTTCAACTATTAATAATTGAATAGACTGATTTTATATAGTTAACTACTTTTCCTGAGAATTCAAAGAGCTTTATACAGCTTGCCTCATTCACCCATTCATTAAAAGCACTTTTATCCATGCTTTTTCTACATAAGAGGTTTCTCTACATTCACACGCATTCACACTCCGACGGATACATCGGACCAACTTGGGATTAATATCTTGCACATGATATTTAGCATGCACACTGGAGAAGCCAAGGATCGACCCACCAACTTTCCGATTAGTAGTAGATGACCTCATAAGCTATAGCCAACCCAGTACGAACAGATGACTTGTATTTTTTTCTGTATTTACTTTAGGTTTTTACAGACACATTGTGACAACTGACACCAACCAGCGCACCCACCCACTGCACCATAGAGCCGCACCCTTCGAGATCTCTCAGCAGTATGCACTGAACAGTCACTTGAAAGTTTTCTACGTGATGTTCTCGCCACTGTTACCAACATTATAACGTGCATATAGAGCTGAGTATGTGTGTTTAGAGTCATGTTAGTGTTTCACCTTACCTGTTCACCTTTGCTGTCAAAGAGGTTCCAACAACGTAGAGAAGTTGCTGCGTTTTTTGTGTGTCTAGACGACATGTAAGTTGACTACCCGTTCTTTTCCTATTTAAGAAAGTAGGTATATATGGAGGGACATTGGTTTGGTAAACGTCTTGAAACATGGTTGACGGCTGTTTGCCTCCTGTGAAGAGTAGTAGGTGTGTGCAGATGTACTCATATCTGAAAAGCCTAAGTAGCTTATGTAATTTGCAGTAGGAGGGACAAGCTTACAAGCCTTCCCATCTTTAAAATAATTTGCCAAAACCTGTTAATTAAAATCTTCAGAGGAGTTGTGCAACTTATGATTGGTTGAGGCCAATGGAAGTTTTTGTTCCGCACCACAGACATTGCTGTATATTGCAAAGGCATGGCCAACCTGCTAGGGCATGTCATAGGTTCAAGGACTGTATTGTACTGTGTGTCTGTATGTACAATCATTTTGTTGGTGTTTGTGGGAATAAATAAGTAGCCCTTGAAAACTAGGTTGCAGAATAAGGGCCAGGTTCTGTTTGCTGTCACCATCTGGGTGTTTGGAGGTTAATGGTTAATCTGCGTTTAACACTGGATACTGTGTTTCCTCTTAAAAGGAAAGTAAAAAAATCAGAAAGCTTTGACTCTCTGATATAAATCGCAAACACACACCTTAAAGCAGATAACCTGTAAGCTGGAGAGGAAATTGTGATGCACTAAAGATTTTCATTCGGTTTATAAAAGCAGTTTTCTGTTCTATAAAAAAAAAAGTGCAGATTTCTACAAGGGTGTTCAAAAAAGTCTCACCATTAGTTAACGCAGTCACTTCAAATATGATAAGTTTATCTCTATTAATGGGGTACACAAAAGCTGTAATTACACAACAACATGAAAAGCTTTTACTTGATCCAGTTGTCTTAGCTAATTATAACCCAATCTCCAACCTTCTTGTTATGTTAAAAAAAAAATCTTGAAATCAATGTTATCAATGAGCAAACTGATCATTTACAGTGGAATGGTTTATTTGAAGAGTTTCAGTCAGGATTTACAGTCAATTTCTATCATAGAACATAAACTGTCATGTAACTGAAACAGAATAGGAACAGATCCCGCTGCAGAGCTACCTGTAGGACATTTTACTGTACTATTCATCAGGATAACGTTTCTATCATAGAATAGAAACAGCACTAGTTAAGATTATAAATGACCTGCTTATGGCCACTGGCAGTGGACCTAGCTCTGTGCTTGTCCCATTAGACCTCATTCTATACTGCTCATCATAACATTTTAATACAGAGATTGAAAACATTCTTAGTATTAAAGTCAATGTACTCCAATGGTTTGAATGGTATCTACCTGAAAAGTTCCAGTTTGTGCATGTAAAGTAAAGTTAGTCATGGAGTTCCACTGGCTTCAATGCTGGGGCCCATAATTTTTACATTATGCATGCTTCCCATATTAATATAAACTACTGCACTCTTTTTTATTACAGATGATGCCCTGATATCCAGGTATATCTGTCTATGAAGCCATAAATCAATTAGCTAAACTAGTGTCATGTCTTAACGATGTAAATGCCTGGATGTAATTTTCATCTGCTAAATTCAGACAGAACTGAGGCTATCATGGTTGGCCCTAAAAATATGATGTCTAACAGGATAATCTGGATAGCAGTATCTTGGCCTCCAGTAAGACTGTGGGGAATCTTGAAGTCATTTTTGATAAGGATATGTTAATGTGCACATTAAACAGACATTAAGGACAGCCTTCTTTAATCTGTGCAGTATCTCTGAAACATCCTGTCTTAAAGTGAGACTGAAAACCTAATAAATGCATTCATTACTTCTAGGCCAGAGTTTTGTAAACCATTATTATTAGTTGTCCCCAAAGTTCCCTGAATAGCCTCTAGGTAATTAAAAATGTTGCAGCTAGAATGCAAACAAGAATGAGTAAGAGAGATCATAATTTTCCCATATTAAATTTAAAATCCCTCTCCTCACATTCAGTATTAGCATCATATTGTCCTAACAGAGCACTTCAATCTCAGACTGCAGGCTTACTTGTGTTCCTTAAAATACATAAAAGTAGACTTGGAGGCAGACCCTTTAGCTATCAGACCTCTCTCATATGGAACCATCTCCCAGTTTAGATTTGGGGGATAAAGATAGATATCCTCTCTATTTTTAAGATTAGACTCAAAACTTTCAATTTGATAAAGATTATGGTTAAGACTAGATCGGGTAACCCTAAACCATCCCTTAGTTATACTGCTAGAGGCTTAAACTCTTTTGGGAATTCATGTGCTACACTACGATACACTTATTTTCAGCTTTCACCTTCTACTCACCTCTTTTCTCTCTCTACATGTTTATATGCCACTTCAGTATGTCAGTAAATGTGCTTGTTCATTGGGGATCATCTGATTGTTGGGGTTGGTTTTCTCCATTCTGAGGAGACTGCTATTGTGGTTTGGTGGTATATAAATAAACTTGAACTGAACTTAATTGAATCAAACTGAACTGAGCCACATCAACTGCAAACAGATGAATATCATGCATACATCCATGCATGTTCCTTTGAAAAACCACTGGTGACAAAACATGGGGTCACACTGCACAGCTCAATGACTTTAGGGTGGCTTAGTCACAGGATGCCATCTTTACACTAAGTCAGTTTGACAAATGTCTGCCCAGTGTGGTCATAGCAAAGTGTAAATATCTAGGAGCAAAAACAGCTTGTGAAGCAGTATGCTACAGAAGTCCCTAGACTGCAGAGTACTCATGCACACAGGAAAAATGTTTGAAAGTTAGAGACTGCTTCTGAAAACATGTAATGGCATGTGTACACAAGACATCAAGGCAAGACATCAGCAGTGCCAAATGTCAGCTGGGGTGGTGTAAAGTGCTATTCAATTGGAGTTTCATGTTATGGTTTCCTGGTCCTGCAGGTTAGATTAAACCTTTTCTCTTCTTTTTTAAATTGTATTGTTTAGTTACATGTTTGAAGCAAATCAATATTTTTTCTTCTTTCAGCTGCTCTCTTTAGCGGTTGTCACAGTGGATAATCTACCTCTATCTCACTGCAACTTTAGGATCTTCCTCTGTTACACCATTTCCTCCTTCACTACATTTGTGAATCTTTTCTATTATCTTCCTCTTTCCCTCCTGTCTGGGAGCTCCATATATATCCACTATCTCTCCTCTGCACATGTCCAAACCATTCTGACCTTGCTTCTCTAACTTTGTCTATAAATTGATCTGATATACTCATTTCTAATCCTGTCCCTCCTGGTCATTTCCAGTGAAAATCTTGGCATCTTTAGTTCTGCGACATCCAGCTATGCCTCACATTCACATCTTTTTGACAGTGCTATCTTTTCCAACCTCTCTCTCTTTCATTCACATGTGTATTCTGTCTTGCTTTTACTGACTTCTATTCCTCTTCTCTCCTGAG
>NW_005187435.1:2258393-2279167 GCF_000239375.1 Pundamilia nyererei | reverse complement strand
CAGCTGTCTAAAGACTCAATAATTCTCTTCACAAATATAAAATTTTATTGCTGGGCTGTTGTATTATTTTTTGATAAAGCCCACTTTATTCTATTCTATTCTATTCTAATTGTCAAGTGTCAAATTCTATATTTAATGAATTTGTTAATTGAAATGTTATATAGCAGTTGATATAAAGATTGAAAACAGGGGAAAATTTACATATATAGGTTTCCAGTTTGCCATAATTTTGAATAAAATATACTCAGAATGCAACAGAAACATTTAGCAAATTTGCCCAAGTATGGTGCTTATCTCACCGTGTGCATAAAGTAAAGCACTGAAGTTCACATTAAATTCTGAGCTAACCACATCCCCCACCCATTCAGTGTTTATTTATTCTAGAGGGAAGTATTCTAACACAATGGATAACACTAGAAATCACAGTAAATCTATTTAAAAATAAAGTATTAAGTTAAGATCACACAGTCCAAATCTTTTTATATACATAAACAATTAAAAAGATCAATGAGTGCATTTAGGCAACCAAACAACTTTCATATATCATCAATTATAACGATAGATTATATATTCACAAATCACACTGGTGCTGCTTTTTGTCTTTGTAGTGAAGTATAAATATGTAAAGCAGTCATTGTAGGATCATAATAACCAGTTTAATGCTTTTAGAAATTACAGATTCTTATTTTTTTTAAACTTTTGTTTACTGCACACTCTTTATTATTTCTTTTATTGTGTATTCTTATTTTACTTCATTTTCTGATTTGTATTTTTATATTGTTATTGCTACTACTTACTCCCTCTACTCACAGATAGGCCTTTTTTTATATATATAAAATGGTGATAAAAGCAAAATTTAAATGTGCTCTTTACTTGTGGCTATGTGTTTGAAACTGTGAAAATGCGAACAAATCAAAACAAAACATTTTCCTAAATCAAAAAGTAGATTTTACCACTAACAACCGCGAGGATCTGGAATACTATTTCATACTTCAATAGTTCTTAAAAACTTTTTTCCTGCAAACAGAGTGTCGGACAAAAACACGATCCAATCAAAACGACGCAAATGGTTGACAAGCAAAATCACGGACCAATAGAATAACTGTAAACATGCTGTAGAGGGGCGGGATTAGGGTATCCTGTGTCATCAACTCACGGGGCTTTGTTGTTCTTTCGGGATGGAAAGACGGGACAAAATTTCTTTAATTCTTTGTAAACAGTCTGAGTTAGACGCCCGTAACATTTCATTTGGATCAGTATGATCAAAAGCGGTTATCGTACGGATTTGAACTGATCTCTTCTGGTGAAAAGTGGCGTGTTTGTGGGACCAACTCAGTTCAGCGGTGAGCTAGCTAACCTCTCCGGGAGGGTGTCCTGGCTGGAGCGGAAGGAATTCCAGCCACTGAAAGAAGAGCAGAAATCTCTGCTGGGATGCCCCGCTTAAGTTGGAAAAAACTGCATTTTACGATTCCACCTGGAATCGTGACGATATAAATCTTAAATATGTGCTTGCTTGAATGGTTGTAAACTACAAAAACAACTCTGTGGTTTTATAAGTGTTAAGTTAACGTGCCAGTTCTAGCTAGCCACGTAGCTAACTCTCAGTGGGAAGGCATTTAAAATGGCGGAAGGCTGGCCCATTCCTTCGGCCCTTATCTTCATGCTGCTAAGTTTGTGTGCCTGGGCCAGTGAGTCTTGTCCTGCTCCTTGCTCGTGTTATAAAACAGAGGATGAGGTTCATATTCTGGACTGCAACAGAAGAAGGCTGTCGATGGCTCCAGTGGAAGTCCCAGATGGGATAACCCAAGTGTAAGTACACATCTGGATGAACATAACTGAAGTTAGCAGAGCTAGTCCTTTACTGAACCGCTGCACTGATTGGTTGCTCAATAAAAGATTGGATAGTAATATAGAGATACAACCAATTTGAATACATTTTAACCACTTAACCAACAATTTTGAGTATTTTAAGGATAGGTAAGATTATTTTTGGAAATATACTCGTTGTTTGTAACTTTTGTTTTGTCATTAAGAAAAGTGTGATATATAAACCTCTGCTCACAGTTTATAAGGGACATCAGATCTCGAGTAAATTTGTTTAAAATCTCAGTTATGTATGGCTATTTGACTGATGCAACTTTTTCATTTTTGTTTAAATTTGATTTCAGTACTTTGAATCACAATGAGCTGACTGTTTTTCCCTATCTTGGCGATGTCTCCTCAAACATCACAGGACTTTCTTTGTAAGTACAAAATCCTCTTCAGGGTTTGTTTTCAATTATGTTTTTTTGGTCTTTTCTATCAGCACTCAAACTAATTATTAAAATATTCCTTGAATTCTTCTGCACATTTAAACACTTTGTAAAAAAAATATTTGTACAGTATTTAATGTTGGCTGAATTTTTATGCTTTGTTGGATGTTAGATTAAAACATATTTATACAAAAACAGTGGAAGACACCACCAGAGTCAGTCTTTTGTTATCCCCCCCCCCCCCCATTCTTTCACCATGTTAATAATATTTTAATTAGACTAAGAATGCTTTAGTAAGCATTGACATCATTAAAACGAATACCTTTTTATATTTGATATATTTCAGAGTCCACAATCGGATCACTGAGCTGTCAATGCTTCAGCTACAACCATATGTTTCCCTGGAGACACTGGACCTTACATCCAATTCCATCTCTGAGCTCAAAGTTGGATCCTTTCCATCTATGCAGCTGAAATATCTGTAAGTCAAAGTCATCTTTATTATCAGTACTTGGACAGTGTGTGAGACATGCAGTGTTAAAATATGGTTTAACTATACATTGACTTGCTTGTATGACAGTGAATAAGTTTGCAATTGGAAACATTCTGTGTAATACAACAGTAAGAAGATATTCAGAGTATTGCAGGAAACACATTAGAGCAAAGCGTCACATGCTCTTACCAGAGTACTGAAAACACCTTGTTTTGTTCAATTTGACCTAGAAAGCATTTTATTGCAAAGCAACCATTTTTGTAAATATTTACTTCACACAGTATGCGTAACTACAAAGGAAAAAATATTCCTTCTGCTAAATTTGGCAGTAATGTTTTTTCTTTTTTTCTTTTTTTTTTATCTCATAGTAATTTAAGCAACAACAAGATCAGCGTCCTGGAGCCTGGCTGCTTTGAAAACATCTCCAGCTCCCTGTTGGTGCTGAGGCTGAATAGGAACAGATTGACTGTGCTTCCATCCAAAGTCTTCAAACTTCCACAACTTCAGTTCCTGTAAGTATAATAAAATGCTGTAACATTATCACTCAATTGGTGAATTTTAATTTATATCACAGATGCTCTTATTTTACTCAGTTTTACGCAGTTTTACAGTTAGGTTTGTAAGTTATTGGACATTGAAACTTTAAAAAAAAAGATTGCTTCTGTACACAACCGTGGATTTTCAAGTTAAACAATTAAGACAGAATTGAAGCTTTAACACACATCTTGCCCTATTTACAGAGGATAAAAAATAATTGGACCGTTGCCTGACAGTTCCATGGGCAGGTTTGGCCTTCTTCCTCATTATTTAATGACAAATTAAGCTGATAGAAAGATAGAATTGTTTCCAAGAGTGTAACTTGCATTTGGCTGCTTTTCCCAGAAAATCTAAATATGAAGTCCAAAGAGATATTGATGCAAGTACGGGGGGGTGGAAAAACCACAATAAACCAATTTGAGAAAAAGAGCCAAAATTTTATGCGTGGCCAAATCTACAATCTGGTACATTCTTTAAATGAAGGAATGAACCATTCAGCTCCAAAAGACCTAAAGGCTTGGACGACCACAAAAGTGAGTGATTACACAGTTCTTCCCTTGGTTACATAAAACTCTTTCACAACATCTAGCGTAGTAAAGAGCAATCTTGAGGGGATAGGTGTTTCATTGCTAATGCCTACAGTTAATAGATGCCTTTATGGATGTGAATGCATCATGTCAGTCACCTGTTCTGAAACTAACAGAGCATACCTTTCAGTTACTGAACACAAAACCTAATTTAGAAAGACCCAGACACAAGTAGCAACTGAATGCAGCTGCAGCAAACATTTGGCAGAACATCTTAAAGTTCGAAACACAGCATTTGGTGGTGTTTGTGCATTTCAGATTTCAGGCAGTCTTTGTCTGCAAATTGTTTTCAACAAAGCAGTAAAAACAATCCTTATGTAAAATTATGTTAGTTTGTCCAATTATTTCTAAGCCTCTGAAAAAGCCACACTACGTATAAAAATGGCCATAAATCTTAAACAGTTAATGCAAAACATTTCTAAAACCTTTGTAATTAAAAGCCTGCAAGTCTTGAATCACATCTTGATTTGTATAATTTTTAAAACCACTGGATTTAAAATCGAGCAATGTGGTGTTGTACAGAGGCAAAATTCCAAAAACCTATGGATCCAAATGTTCCTATTCGAGAAGCTCTGTTGTGTGAGTTTGTTTATGTATAAAAACACTTGGTTAAAGAAAATGGATTCTTTGTGTTTGTAGTGAACTGAAGCGGAACAAGATCAAAATTGTTGACAGCCTTACATTCAAGGGGATGGACTCCTTGAAATCACTGAAGATGCAGAGGAATGGCATCACTAAGCTCATGGATGGAGCCTTTTTTGGACTGAACAACATTGAAGAATTGTGAGTGCAATCTTTTGGACTTTGGCAATATATTTAGCAAAAAATGTGCAGAACCTATGAAAAAATCTTGCTGAAAAAAAAATCTTCCATAAAATGTTCTCACCTATGGTTCCCCCTGCAGATATGTTAAAGCAATAAATTGATTTAATAAAGTTATTTTTGTCAATAATGTCGCCCCCCCCCAGGGAGCTAGAGCACAACAACCTAACAGAGGTTAACAAAGGTTGGCTGTATGGCTTGCGCATGCTGCGTATCCTGCGGGTCAGCCAGAATGCTGTTGGCATCATTGGACCAGACGCCTGGGAGTTTTGCCAAAAGCTTGAGGAACTGTGAGTCTGTTTGCTTCGTTGCTACAATCCCAATGTAGCTAAGAGTACTTGGAGCAGTTACTGTTATCTTGCTGCTCTGTGTTTGTCTGGGCTGGTTCAGTGAGGTCTAGCTTCTACCTAATGCACCATATATGGTGTTTTTGTGAAAACATCTCATTCCATCCTTAAATGTGGACTAATATTACCATACAGAACATAGGGAAATTGTTTTTAGTTAATGTTTGTCATATTTGTGGTTTCTTTGAACAGAGACTTGTCTGGCAATCATCTGACTAGACTTGAGGAGACAGCTTTTAAAGGTTTAGATTTCCTGGAGAGCCTGAACCTGGGAGAAAACTCTATCAGCCATTTGGGAGAGGGAGTGTTCAGTGGCCTGTCAAGTCTGCGCACCCTGTAAGTGCAATGCCCGAATCTGTCTGCAGTATGTGTTTATTATTTGTGGTTAGAAGTTTAATGAATCTCTGTAAACTAATTAACTCAAGTCCTGTTGGCTCTGCATTCTCATTGAAGGCTTCTTGCAAAAGTAGGTCTGCACTTGTTTCTTTCTACATTTGTAGTTTTAGTTTTTTGTTCTTGAATTCTTTCCAAGTAGTTCAGAGAAAACTGTAGAAAGTACCACTATTTCAAGTCCCCATCTTATTGTAGTGCCATGCAAATCTTTTGTTGTCAATGGTGTACATTTAGATTTAGATTAAACCACTCTGTGTGTGTTTTCCATAGATGTATGTTTTTCCGGCTTTGTGTTCTTTGTCCTGAAATTTACTTACACACAATTGTGACTCTTTTTTTTTTCCTCTTCTTTTTTTAATTAGTTAAAATGTGAAAAATCTATGTCAGGTGTGTGCATCTCCACCCAGATAGTAAAAGTTTCAGGTTTACAGTGTTTTTGTCAGTAGCCTCTCAACATTCATGTTGGAGAGGCTTCACTGTCAGAAGCACTTGTTGGTTGATCTAGACCACATGTTGGCAACCTTCAATATCAAAAGGGCCATTTTAGGCCCTTCCACCAAAAAACGGGAGAAAAAGAGCTGTGCATGGGGCTGATGGGGTATTGAGGGGGACTAATGTAATTGGGAGAAGATAAATAAGTACATATAGTGTATGTATTAATAGGGTTGGGGTTAGCTCTAATCCTAAACTGCAGCTTTTCAAAGAGTATCTTTTGGGGTTGGACAGTGAAGTGACTGGAGAAAAAGGTAGCAGGAAAGATTTTGGTATGAAGATGGTTAGCAGCAGGGAGATTCTCCTTGGTCTCATCTGTTGTTGTATCATGATGTTCTGGTATTGAGTCAGGCAATTTCATCTTCACCTCTTTAATGTAAGGGCTGGGCAAGGTTACTGTACTGGAATTCCTGGATAGCACCACTGTTTTGACTGCTGTTAAAGTAGGGCTGCTCAATTAATCGAATTTTAATCACGATTACGATCTGGGCTTTCAATGATCATTAAAAATGACTGAGCCGATTATTAGCCCCTCCCTCATTTATCCGCGACACCTTATAAACCGGTCCGTGGCGCAAAAAAGGTTGGAGACCGCTGATTAAGAGGACCCGAGGGAAGCTCGGAAAGCTAAGCAAAAGTTATTTGGAGAGGAGAGTGACTGCCGTTGGTTGAAAAGAGAGGTAAAAAAAAAACTTCAGTGGTGTTGCACACTATTTTATATTATTTTTTTAAAGTCATTGTTAACCCTTTAAAGCCGGTCAGAGCAGCACGCTCCGTTTTGTGTAACTATTTTTAAATCCCTGTAGAACCTGAACTGTGTAAGCTAGCTCAATAATTTGTTTTGCATATGAAACCGGAGGAGTTGTACTTACATCTTATGCCATCAGCTTGTTCTAGGTCACGGTTTCCTTCCACATAAAGCTTTGCAAAAATTGCATAAAAAGCGCTTGCAGCAACAAAAACATAATATTTCAGAAACGCGCTTTGCCGATCCGATCAGCTGTTTGTAACACTTCCCACAGTGAAACAGACGTCAGCGCGAACTATCGCATGTCCGCCATTTCCTGGCCGAAACCGGAAGTGACATCATTTTCGCGGAAATGTAGTTTTTTTTACTTGTAGGCCTTAAAAGCCTATATTGGTCATGTTTGACTTTTCTGAATAGTTGCTGGGATGCTTAGAACTCGAATTGCACTGCTGGACATATTTTATTTTGATGCACATGCTGTTTTCTTTGCAAATTTGCATCATAGGATTGTTTTTTCGTTTTTCTTGCAGTATATAAAAATTGCTGTATCTCCAAAATAAAACTATGAAGACACTCAAAATAAATTTCCTGTTGTTGTAAACTATTTTTTGCAACTTTTTTTGTATTTAAAGTTTTGAGGGATAAGCCTCTTAAATTTCTCCAAGTAGAAATATATGTAAAAAAACCAAAAACGATTTTTCAATTTTTTTGTAGTTTATTGCACTTTTTTGCAATTAATGTAGTTACTATGGACTTAATGCATACATATTATTAAAATATGGGCTATAACAGTTGCATAGCAACTTGAAATGCTCCCACAAATGGCACTACAACATGTAAAAAAATAATATAAGCTCTGGCGGACTTGGTTCTATAGTAGGTCTTAAAGGGTTAAATAAATATCGTCAAATAATCGAGATCTCAATTTCAGTGAAAATAATCGTGATTATCATTTTTGCCATAAGTGCTTTAATGTTACCTCATGTAAAGAATGTGGCTTTATGTGACCATAACTTGCTTTACAAGTGGATTATTTGACACAGTCTAACACGGTTGTTGTTGTTGCTGCTGATCTCGAGCTAGGACATGTTAATGAGAGTTTTTAGGGTTTGTTTGTTTGTTTGCTTGTTTGTTTTAAAGTAAGGGCAGTATTTTAGGTTTAAAACCAAAGCTATTAAAATTCTGATTAGCAAAATATCAGCCCAATTAATCGAGTATATCTTCTTCATCCACAGTTTATCTGTGAGAAAGTTACGAACTCATTATTTGCTGCACAGAGCTCTCTTTAAGCCAGTGAACTACAATGACAAAGGGGTTGCATTTGGGATTTTGACCATCTCGGGATCTTTCATGGGAGAGGGGAACTGGTGAGTGCAGAACTTCTTTCAGAGGTAGCCAGGCATGAGGAAAGAGAAACAAAAGAGCCCATGACCCATCCTGTAAACACAAGGCCTCCCTGGACTTGCAGTGGACCCATGAACTGTCTCAGTGCTAAACAGAGCCAATTATTTCCCCTCATCACAGCGGCAGGAGCAGCAAGCTGTGACATAGTGTGGAAGTATGGTGTCTCAGATTGTTAGTCTTCTAACGAAGAGTCACTGCTGCTGGCAACCCCAGTGGTGGTAATGTGTGCTCTTTGTTCTTTGCAGGAGAAGCCTTTAGATGTTCAGCCTGTGTGTACTGTGTTTAATATCTAATATGAGTCTCTTTGCTTTTCAGAGATATCCGTAATAATGAAATCTCCTGGGCCATTGAAGACTCCATTGGTGTATTTGATGGCATGAAGAAGCTAAACACTCTGTGAGGGCATGATATGAATTTTAAAAATTTTATTTTTATATATAGTATGCAAGTTTGTAAAATGTTTTTGTATTTAGAGAAATAGAGCTGGTTTATGTTAAGATACTTTACAGTGCATCAAACAAATGGCTGCACAAATTTTCAGAAAGGTTAAATTATATTGTAATGTTTAATATACTACATATCTGTTTTTAACACATTTGATTTATTTAGTTCTCCAATTTATTTCAATTTGCAGTGTAATTTGTTTCAGATGTTATAGCAGCCTTCACAAAAGCTGCTGGAGCAGTGACTTGTTTTTGTAATAAAGGATGGCCTAGGAGCAGGCGAGTTTGAACTGTTCACTTGGCCTCGTGTGAAATATCTTTATTTTTTCCAGAATCCTACAACAGAACAAAATCAAATCCATCACAAAGAAAGCGTTTGAAGGCCTGGAAGAGCTCGAGCACTTGTGAGTAAAGCCCTTATCTAATACTTTTTAGCCATGCAGTCATTTTGATATCTATTATTAAATGTTTAAACATAGCAGAAAGGTTTATTGTCCTGTTGTTGCGTTACACTTCTGACAAAAATGTCAATTTGATCAAACTGGTATGTTTAATCCATATTTGTGTCCCATCTTTAGGGACCTCAGCAAGAATGGTATCATGTCGATACACCCAGAGGCGATGTCTCATATGAAGCTGAAAGTGTTGTAAGTAAAACAAAACCAAACACAGAAATATCCTACAGCTCTCATGCGCATGTATTAGCTGGTATTTTCCTGTGTTAATGTTTGTTAGACTGATTTATTGTTATTGACCTCATTAAAAAGGAATTACAATGATTAAGAAACACTGCAGGGGCAGTGATTTACATTTTAAATTGGCGTCACTGAAGCTTTTAAACAGGGAGTCATTGTTGATCCACCATAGCAATTTTAATTTTGTTGCCCCATTTAAAATCTTTATTTATTTATTTATTTGGTTGGTGAAATTTAAGGCTAAATATATTTACTGGGTTTATATCTCCAAAAGTTGATTCTGTTCATCCGGACGTAGTGTTTTGTGGGAGAAACGTTTCGTCACTCATCCAAGTGACTTCTTCAGTCTCAGCTGACTGCAGCGTGTTTTGGGGTTTAAAAGCCACAGAGACCCGGTGTTTAGAAAAAATGCGTCTCAACTGCTCCGATACTCCTGACACATACGTCCAGATGAACAGAATCAACTTTTGGAGATTTACTTTCCTGGATGATTGAGAATGCATCAAGATACTGGGTTTATACTTTTTATTTATTTTTATTTTTTATTCGCAGTTGGCCAAGCAAAGACTTCTGATTTAGTTTTTGAGTTGCAGCAGCTTTTACTTAGTTGGGACAGCTGTCTCCTGTGTGCGAGGAAAGGGAGCGGAAATGCAAAGTCTCTCACTGTTTTGAGCTTTTGATCAACCCATCTTAGGAGTGTCTCTCAAGCAGTGGCTGGCTAAATGCCCCAGCTGCTGTCAAACTGACAGTACTCATATCCTCTTGTTAGTAATTAGTCTGCTACCTTAATAGAATTTAACAGTATCTGCTTTGCAAGCGGATAAAGTGGCTTGGTTTGATAACTTGACTAGAAGAAGATGGCAGCATTCCTCTAATTAAAATGTATTTTTGTACAAAAAAAATAGAGCGCAGTTCTGGAGGCTTTTTATAGCCTTGAATCCAATTTCATGCCACAATTTAGATCCTTTTGCCATGGTCCAGCTGACAGGTTGACTAAAAGGCTTTATAAACAGATTTAGATGTTCACTAATAACAATTCCCTGTGTGTTTCACAGGAATATAGCTTTATTTGGAAGCTATATAAGCTTTATTTAGATATCTGTAAATGGCTCACTTTAAATTATTTAAGATTAAATCTTCTTTTCAAGTTAGTGTGTGGAGGTTTCTTTTCTAAAAGAATAAATTCTATTAACTCTCTGAAGAGTGAGTTCAGATGAATCCCTGAAATCCCAGATTAAATTTCCCTTTATTTCCAGTGGTTCAATCTCATACTTCATTAGTAGAATCATTCCGTCTTATATTACTATGAGTCATCTCATGTTTCCCAAATTACTCCTCTATTCTCAGTGTCCTGAACACAAGCAACCTGCTGTGTGACTGTCACATGCAGTGGCTGGGTCCTTGGTTGACAGACAGCCAGTTCCAGCAGTCTGTCACTGCTATCTGTGCCCATCCTGTGAATCTGCTCGGTCGCAATGTCCTGTCCATCAGCCCGGAAGAGTTTGTTTGTGGTCAGTCTTTTTTTCTTGTTTTAATTATTCCCAGCCTGCCATTATAGATTCTGTTGAATAAGCACAAAACATATAAAACAATGTTTATGGGTATATGGAAGAAAAGACTAAAATTAATATTTATTTTGGATGTTTTGAGAGTGTCCAGCGGATTATTTCACTTAAAAAGATCCAAAATACGTGAAAAGTTGTTTTGTTTTTTAACTTGTCATTTTTTGAAAAGCTGTATTTGTTTTTTTTGTTTTTTGATACTGTGTTGCATTCTGGTGGAGCTTAAAATCTTATATATATATTTCAGTTAGAAAAATGTTTCTTTTATTTCTTTTGTTTTTATTTTCCCAAACACATGTGCCTACACAGATGATTTCCCCAAGCCTCAGATCACAACTCACCCAGAGACGTCTGTTGCACTGCGGGGAAACAATGTGACTCTGAGCTGCATTGCGTCCAGCAGCAGTGATTCACCAATGACCACAGCCTGGCGGAAGGATGGGGAGGTGCTGTATGATGCAGAAGTGGAAAATTATGCCCGGTACCAAGAGGGAGAGCTGATCTATACCACTGTGCTTCACCTCCTCAATGTGAACTTCACCGATGAGGGGCGTTACCAGTGTGTGGTCTCCAATCACTTTGGTTCCAATTACTCCAACAGGGCCAAGCTTACTGTCAATGGTGAGGATGTGTTATCTCTTTAAATGAATGTGATCAGTGATTGCCAGTTCTTTTTTGGTTTGTTTGTTTTTTGGGAGGTTTTTGCGTCTTGTTCACTTACCCTGTTTAGGCTTTGGGTTGCTGGTTTTGCCAATATATCTGCATGAAGTTGATACTTGTATATAGTTTATTTGTTAAGTAGTATTGCTACCCATTTGACAGTACAGTAACTGGGGAAAAAATTAAATAAGAGAGAGGTACCCTAAGGTTTTATCTCGTTTTCATACATATATGGTATATATCAGTATTTGTTTCTGTCTGTACCATTGTATTCCACCCTTGACTTTCTATTTTCTGTCTTTCAGAGATGCCTTCCTTTCTTAAGACCCCCATGGATCTGACAATCCGGACCGGGACTACGGCCAGGCTGGAGTGTGCTGCTGAAGGCCATCCATCACCACAGATTGCTTGGCAGAAAGATGGAGGCACTGACTTCCCTGCTGCCCGAGAGCGCAGGATGCATGTGATGCCTGACGATGACGTCTTTTTCATTGCTAAAGTGAAAACAGAAGACATGGGAGTGTATAGCTGTACCGCTCAGAATGCTGCTGGCAGCCTGTCGGCAAATGCTACTCTGACTGTTCTGGGTGAGTCAGCCATCTGATTAACTGAGGTTTTTTTTTGTTTTGTTTTTTATCTACTGGGGTCATTTCAGATAACTCACTACTCCAATTGGCCGCTCATTTATGTCTGTTGCTCATTACAAGCTCTTGTTTATGTGTTGCCGCCCTGCCAGTTTTAACTAATGATGACGTAAAAGCAAAAATTCCACATGGCCTTGTTATAACACGACCATGTGGAATATTTAAAGGAGACTGCCTGGCGCATATCCGAAATCAAATATAGTATTATATTTCTTAATTAATGTACTTGCAAAATGTGACTTGAGCTACTTGCAGGAGTATATAATGACTGACTGTCCAATTGGTGGAGTTTGTGATTAATCATTAAATATTAGTGCTGGAGAAAAATTGTTTAAAAAATAGCACACATCCATCTGAACTGGCCACGGATGACTTAAATCAAAAATGAGTTCATCCTCTTCTTTTTTTTTTCTTCCCTTTTCCTCTGCAGAAACCCCATCCTTCATGCGGCCACTGGAAGACAGAACAGTGGCCCGGGGTGAAACTGCTGTGCTTCAGTGTATAGCTGGAGGCAGCCCTGCTCCTCGTCTCAACTGGACCAAAGACGATGGGCCTTTGGTCCTAACAGAGCGCCACTTCTTTGCTGCAGCCAATCAACTTCTTATCATTGTTGATGCTGGTCCAGCTGATGCTGGGAAATACACCTGCATCATGTCTAATACTTTGGGTACAGAGCGTGGCCACATATACCTGAGCGTCTCGCCATCACCAAATTGCGATACAGGCACAGTGTATGACCAGGATGCCTGGACCACTGTGGGCATCGTGGTGATTGTGGTGGTGTGCTGTGTGGTTGGTACTTCGTTGGTCTGGGTCATTGTAATCTATCACATGCGTAGGAAAAGTGAGGACTACAGTATTACCAACACAGGTAAGTAGTTTGGACACACAGCCATCTGTCCTGTAACATAAATGTGCCTTATTGAAAGCTTTATCCAGAAAAGATGGCTGCTTGTAAACTGAAATGTTTCCGTGGACACTTTGTTTTGAAGTCATGACATAGAACTGAAAATATGTTTCCGTTACAGATGAGATGAATTTGCCAGCAGATATTCCCAGCTACCTATCCTCTCAGGGTACTTTGTCTGAGCCTCAGGAGGGTTACAGTAATTCTGAGGCTGGGAGCCACCAGCAGCTCATGCCTCCCCTCTCTAATGGATATGTCCATAAGGGCACGGACGGTGGGTTACCTGCCCTTTGAGTTTGAAACAGAAAACAATAGTTCCCTTCTGCATCTACAAACCAAACTAGATATTTCAGTAGTATCCTGTCAGTATTTATGAAGGATTTTTCTTGTGCTTTAATGTAAACTTTAAGTGACATGAACCATTTCTTTTAATGTTAGTGGTCTGTTGAAAATTAGTCAGCAGTCTAGTTTAAAGTCTGAGGGTATGTCAACATTGTGATCACAAGACTGCACAGTCTTGTAAACAAGTCAGTTCTGCGATGACAAAAACAGAAACTTCCCATTTCATAATGTACCTTTTAAGGGTTCGGTTGTTCGGGAAATTCCAGTGTCTCTTAGGTTCCTATTCCTTCATTTATGTTTTGGATCAGCTCCCCGCTGAAATAAAACTGTAACTAATTATCATGTTGCTCCCAGGTGTGTGTTATGGAGACACAGGCAGTGAGGTGGAAACTGAAGGGAACAGCATGCTGCACTGCAGGGTTGGCTCGCTGTTTACTGGCCGTAGCAGTTTCCACCCCGGGGAGCCTCGTGAGGGACTAGCTGGAGTCCCCCCAGGTGAGTGTCATTAACACAAGTGTTTGGGCTTGCTGCCTCACCAGCAACGGCCTTGGCTATAGGTATTATATTTCTGCACTGACTCTTAAAGCAATTAATTGATTTAACAAATTTGTGTTCTGTAGTTATTGTTTTAATGCCATCAACAGCTAAACCAACCAACCAAAATATTGAAATACAGCTAAACCTAAATATACATAATCTTTAAATGTGTACTGGTTTGTATGCAGACTGTTTTAAAATGTAAAATTCTGTTCTGTTCTGTTCTGTCTTGTCTATAAAAAACAAAAAGAACTTCAGAGTTCTTTTCAAACTGTGGAACCATATAATCCACCTTTCATAATAGTTTTGCATAAAATGTATGGTCATAGTAGTTTTGAGAAGAATCTTAAGTACACAGATTATTGTATGGTATGACACCAGTCATGTGCTTATGTAATATTTGTTCTTTGTTGCCAGGCAGTGCAGGTCCTCTAGTCATTTGCTCTGACTGCTATGACAATGCCAACATCTACTCTCGCACGCGGGAATACTGTCCCTATGCTTATCTGGGGGAGGATGATCCACTGGACAAGACTGTGCCAGGTCTGAAGGAGAACCTCAGTGAGCATGCCCAGCATGAGGACGCAGCTCTGAATAGCCTCACTAGCAATCAGGACTCTTCTGTCTTTTTCACCTCACATGATAAAAGACTAAGCAGCCACACTCCTCCAGAGCACTATGGTGAGAGTTGTAAACAAAAATTTCAGTTCTACTTTTTAAATCAATATGTTTACATCCTAAGTTTATTGCAAACTACCAAGCCTTTCCCACTGAGGCAAAATTTTGAAACTTTCCACTCTGGCATCTAGTACCTTCTTCAGTGTTAACAACATATTATTTGTAGGCTCAAGGTTGAATTTTGCAGACATCTTTTTACACATAATGAACATTTTGGACATCAGTTCACATGTTCAATAAATTTGAGATTTTCCAGTGAACAGGTAAAATAAATATGGCATCTCATCATTAAAACTGCATGATTCTGAAAGTTATCAGCTAAAACTGATTGTGGAAAAAGTTAGTTTGTGAAAGCATAACAACATCTAACTACACATTTAGTGTTTTGGTTTAATACTAAGAATATAATATTTGAAAATAAAAAGCCTTGGGTGCTAACAATGAAGGTCGAGGTCAAATGCTTAGCCAACCAAGGTACCAAGGCCCAGTATTTTGTTTTGAAGTTTGAAGACGATTCATAAAAATTGGGCAATATAAAGTTTTTACTGATTTTTCACATTTGGTGTAACCTTGACGTTGAAATCTTGATAATGTTATTGGTATTTAAAATCACACAAAACCTGAAATTATATTTTGAAAACCCTGGATGCTAGATTTCTAAAAAAAAACAAAAAACAGAAGCGATTAAATACTTCCTTCAGGGGAGAATGATTTTAAATTCTTCTTGAACTATATATGTATAACATGTATAACATGTTATACATGTTCTTCTTGAACAGTTCTTTAAGGTATTGTTGTAAACAGCTATTGTTGTTGAATGTCTTTGCAGATTCACTTAGCAGGTCTTTCTGGAGAGAAGCAGAAAATCTATCTTCGAAGCCACCGCCTGGAGCATCCCAGATCCCAGTGACTGTACATAGGACGCCTCCTCTGACCTCTGCAACTGATGGAGCAGTAGAACAGAGTGAAGCAGAAGTGGGCTATTCACCCAGTCAATGCAACCAAGACCACAGAAGTGCCTCTAATAGGACTAACCCTCAGGAGCATCCAGCTCCCACATAGGGTTTTTCATTCTGGCCACATTCTGCCTCTGACACTTTGTTGCTGCAACCCCCCCATCTCACATTCACCCTTCACCCACTACCTCCAAAAAGACTCCTCATATTCTGCCAAAGATGCTCTCTTGTATGTTTACATTCCCCTTTAATCAAGAGGACATACTAGTGTGCTCCAGTGTGGAAAGACTTGCCACATCAGACCGGATATGTGGACAGGTGATTAAAGTGACCTCCTTTCTGACATCTCCACCTCTGCAAGACCTCTTTCCTCCCAGAGCCTCCACTCTCCTTTGTTCTCACCCAAGAGAAAACTATGAATGTATGCTTTAAGAGCCATGTCAGATGCTGCCATGAGAGAACACAGAGACACGGTCGAGTCCTCACAAGCTCTCGTCTGGCCCTGGTACTGTGAGACTAACATATGCTGTGCCAGTTGATGTCATGCTGGCAGTTTTGTCTCATTATTCCTGGTACAGACACCTGTTGGAGCAGCCTAGATGACTTGAGAAGAAGTCGCTAGAATACTGCCTCTCAAGCGGGAAAAATGGGGGTTAAAGAGGGGACAGTGGTAGTTCCCTGACCAGCAGTTTTTGATGGATAATATTGGAAAGACCCTTGAAGGCATACCTACATTCCCACAGCCATCCTGACTGACTCAAACTATGCTATGGTATCCATTTATGCAAATCCCAGAGACATGACATCAAAATATGGTGTATATTATGAATATATATGGATATATCATATATTATCAAAACTTAGTTTTTTTTCTTTATGTCAAACGCAGTTGATAATTCCATATTTTATGTCTTCGTAATGATGAGCAGTTTGAGGACAAAGGGTACAGTTGTTGTTTTGGTGTGTTTGTTTTTATTTTGTTTTTTTGCACATGAGACAATCACAGTTTTGCTGTCGACCACTTTCAGTTATTGTCTAATGGATGGCCTTTTAAACAAGCATTCTCAGTAGCCTTGATCATGTGACCTGATATTTTTCATGCTTTTTTTTGTTTGTTTAAATACAGTATGCACTGATTTGTTTTCCCTTTTCTCCTATGTTAACAGGCACTTAATTTAATGGTGGCAAAATTAATTATGCAGTGTGCATGACTTTTTTTTTTTTTTTTTTTTAACAAGTCGATTTATCATCATAGTTTATTCTCTCAAAGCTATTGTTCCTTCTATGAATATTATGTAACCCTAGGTTTCCACTTAGGACTGTGAACATGAGAATGTAATGTATTATTTTATACATGTATGTATGTGTACATAATACTAGTTATTAAATTCAATGTTCTAATAATCCATTTGCTGACAGGTTTGACGGATGAGCTGCAGTAGCTTTGAAAACATTAAGCTTATTTGTTTTAGGTTTCTGTTGTCCCACAGCTATCCTCAAAATCTTATGTTCCTTCAAGTAGCAAGATAACATTTTTCTTGATAATGGGGTGTTATTTTCTTAGAATTGAAAGACGGCACTCCCAACAGCTGCCTGGCCTCAGCAAGCTGTGCTCTTTCCAAATAAGAGCTATTGTTATTCTTTAGGTTTGCAAGCAAAAATGCCCCTGTTAAGAGAATGTCCTGTCCCATCAGTTTTGATCTAATGAGTTGTTCTTAAAGTCTTCTAGATTATTGCACTTTGAAGTTGTTCATCTATGATTGTTTCTGAGTGGTATTTACTCAGTATTATTAGAAAATTACACTTAGCTGCCAGTGTATTAGATAAACCTAGCAAAAATGAACTCATTCAAATAGTGTTATTTTGCCGTTTGCGTACCATTTTAATGAATTTAAAGTGTTTTTATTTAAATTTTATTAGCAACTGACTCAACTGTGCAGTCATTTTGTTGGTTGTAGTTAAATGTGTTTGTGGTCTATACCAATGTGAATAGAAACATTGCTTGTATACAGTCAAATTGACTTCTCCATAATGATTATACAGTTGAGTAAATGCCTTACCAAAGTTTTTTTTTAAAACTGAACAACTCTAATGAATAAGGATTATCCTAACTGCATGAGTTTTTAGTTAGGTGCTCTAAATAAACTGGCAGCTGAGTGTATGTCATGTTCATATTTTTCTAGACTTTTTTTTTTTTTTTTGCATATAGTTGACCAACACACGTTTGAGAAATGGAGTATTCAAAGGTACTGAGTCGAGGCACAGAAAAAAATCACAAAGTAAAAAGTTCATCTACCGTGCGCATTGTAATGTAGCTTGATGCTGTGTCTTCCATGTAATGTCAGAATATCTAATTTATGTGTCATCAGTAACTTCTCAAAAATGCATTGATTAATATTTTCCAAGAACTTCACCTCCTTGCTGGTACGTGCAGACATGAATTGTATTTTGTTTCCACTTTCTTCTACCCGCACATTCCTATAAATTCCTTTGAATAACATCAACTGTTATTGGCATCAACTTTCCCGGCCCCTCTGTATTTTTTCTATTTTTTCCACATTTCTTTTTTTCGGTGGTGGCACATTTGTGTGTCGATGTTCCCTGACCGTTGGTCAAAGTCAATTTCATGCCCCTCTTAAGCGATACAAAAATTTAAATGAAAACTCACTGCGATAAGTTATCCTAATGAAGCTACATATCTGGGAGGCCGAAATCAATTCAGTGTTCAATACTTTTCACCAACGCATTAACGCAAAATAATGTGCATTTGTTTTGTTTTCTGAAATGCCCTTTATGACTTTATACCAAAGTTTAGCAGTAACTGCTCTGGCAATATCCAATGCTGCTTTTTGTTTTTTACCTTGTTTCCTGTACATTCTGTAAAGCATGTCTAAAAAGCCTTTTTGTTACATAGCCATTATTCAAACATTAAACGTGAATTCTGATCATGTCTTTTGAATCTTTGTCTCCCTCTATACTTAAAGTGGATTTTCTTTCTTAAGCTGTTGTTAAACATTTTCCAAAAAATCTTCGGATGCTCTCTGAAATGTAAATAAAAGCAACACACTGATTTGCACATCCCTTAAACTGCATCTTCAATTTAATGCAACATCTCAAATGTAGTGTTGATTTTGGAGGAATTCTTTCATATGTTAGCAGATTGGACAAATTGGTCCATAACTTACTGACAATTTTTGATGTGAAACAAAAGAACCCTGGGATTTTGCCTTGTACATAAATAATAATGAAGACGGAAAGAGTCAGGATCAGTCTGTACAAAAAAATCATACATTCATACTGAATGGCTGTGACTTTAGAACACTAAAGTGGGACTGCATTAAATCACACTTTTAATAACAAAGACCACTACACAGGCTCAGGAACAAATTCAAATGGAACATCACATGATGACAAAATTTCATTTAAATGACTTTGTACATGGCATGGCTGTTAATGCCAGGCGGACTGGTCTGAGTATTTTAGAAACTACAGATCCACTGGGATTTTCCTGCACAAACATTGCTAGGCAGTTCTTAAGACAAAAAGAGTCTAACGTGGTACTAGCAAGGTGTGTGTCAGTGAGCATGAATACCCAAAATTTATTTACAGAGACCCAGGTTAAAGTGCTACCTTTATGGAAGTCTAATCAACTACATTTTCTTAACTGCCATGGTGATGCTACCACGGCCGAATTAGAATAACCAATTAAAAGTAAATGCAGAAACATTTTGACCAAGGCAAAACAAACAAGCAAGCAGAGAACGCAAAATTAACTCCCAGATCACTTTCTCCTGGAGTATGATACCGTGGATGAACGATAACAGTGATAATGTTAGCTGCTACTCCTTCATGCCATCTTGTACGACAAGGCAGTTGATTTTATTCAATTTTGCTTTTTATCAGTTCATATTTCAAAAGCCATCTGTGTGGATATGTGAGTGCAATAGTGCACATGGCATAGGCAACTTTCACATTTGTGAAGGCACCACTAATGCTAGACTGTAAGGATTTCTTTTTATTGTTCATATATTCATACTTGAATTGCACCATAGGTTGCCCTCCATATAATCCCATCCTTTTCAGGAAAGATTGGTTATTTTAGCAAGATAATATCAAAGCACTTTCAGCACCTTTACAGTGGCACAGCTCAGGTTTTAAATTGATGGACTATGAAAAGAAAAATAAAACAAAGAACCGTTAAGTAGCTGAAATCCTATATAAATTAATAATAAAGGGAAAATGATTCAAAATGTAACTGCCATGGCAACTAATAATACTAATAAACTAATCAAATAATACTATAAATGAAAAATAAATAAAATGAAAAATAAATAACTTCAACTTCTTTTTTTTTTTTTACATTGTCTGTGAGAGGAGATGATTTTTTTTTTTAAATCTACATTTAATATAGTGTTCAGGCCTCTTTTGGAAATGGTTTATGTGAATTCATAATGATATGTGACATTGATTGTGATTTTTTTTAAATCTGACCCCATCAATTTAATTTTCAATGAAAACCACTTCAAGTAGTAGTTTCTACTGGTTGTGATGGTATTTTTCCTTACTCTGACAGTAGGCAACTTGGAAGAAAAATCTAATTATGTGCTAGAAGGATTTAATTTTGGTTACAAATAACTACAGCACAGCTGTCTTAGAAACGACATGATTTCTGGGCACACCATGGAACGATTTAGAAGGCCACGACATCTATAATCTGGATTTAGTCATGTCAAGCCAACACAAAGCCAGCTAATATGGGATTTTAAAAATGTTAGTTTGTCATAAGGCCTGACTTCAAGAAAAAGGCCTCTTTTTTTGTCCCCACCCGCATATATCTAGCAAAATCCCAGGAAACAGTGGAATTAAAATGGACAGTTCTTTAGCCCTTTAAAGTGTAGAGGTTGTTTGGATTTCTGCTGCGCTCCCTGGTCCTGATCAAAGATGCTGTTAATCATCTCCTAGTAGCCGGTGAATTACTCAACACAATGTCCAGGGTGGCAACTGTGTATTTAAACACAGACTTGATGGATCATATCCAGAGAACAGAAACAACTACAGATTCATAAGTGCTACTGATGGTACAGTATGTTCCCATCTTCCAGTCATCCAGTTAATGAACTCTACTGACATCCTTACATGGCAGTAACGTTTCACTGTCCTACTAGTCAACTTGACATATCCATGGGAATGGATGTTTGTGTCTCTGTGTGCCTGTATGTCTGTGTCTATATGTCAGGTTGGGTATCAGACGCCACCTCTCTGGGGACATCTCAGG
>NW_005187435.1:2241586-2257367 GCF_000239375.1 Pundamilia nyererei | reverse complement strand
CACATCCAAACTGTCAAAATTTGTCACACTGTATTGAAGATGTTTTGAAGAGGTTTTCAATATGCCATGAAACAACAGCTACTCATCCCCAGAAATAATGAAACATATGCAAGCTTTAATGTACTTTTACACCTACACTAAACCACGTCTGCAACATCCTGCACTGTATTATCAACATACAGTCTATTTAAATCCAACATTTAAAGACAAAGGAGGTGTTATACTCTCTCATAGTGTATATCAAAACACCTAGTTTTATGTAAACGTATGATGCAAAACCCATGTTCTGAAGATGGAATCTGCGGGGCTGGATGTAGGTGGGAGTGCAGTTTTCTCTTGAGTAAAAGGTCAGGTTTACAGCAGCAGAGCTATTTATATGATAATAATCTAAATGTCTTAAAGGATTTTTTTATACCACAGGATGTGCTGTAATACTGTTTTTGTTGCCTCTACAAGTAAATGAAAACAGTCATTTCATGTTTTTCTGATTCTTGTCAGTTCTTTGTCTACTTTGTCTACTCTCTCCTGTAGTTTGTGTTTTGTGAAAAATGCACCTAAAGGTGCTGGTGCAGAACTGTTTACATCAGTAGGTGGCGTAGTGTAGACGTTAATTTTGGAGACCAAAAATTACCTCCCCAAGCATAACTCATTCATTACGAACGCAGGGTCACAATTAGATGTAATTTATTTTGCATGCTTAATATTAGGATTACATGCTTGTGCGTTTTAATTAGTCCGATATGACACACCTATTCCACCAAATACAACAGCACGAGTCTCATTTTATATAGAAAATAAGCTGAACTTGTTCGTTTTTTCAGGATCTAAGATGACATCAGGTTACTCTAATCGTTGTTGCTCTGGTACAGTAGCCTATGTTGTTCAGTTCTCATTTTTTCTTTTTTTTTAAAATTTCTATTTTATGTTGTACCGCATCACACCAGAGGATGGAGCCAGCTTGAGAGTCTAGAAAACACTGCTGCTGTTGAGCGTAAAAGGGGAGTTTCGGAGCTTGGCAACATCTCTCTTGACGGTGCCAGGTGTGTTCAAACCTGTAGCAGACAAACGCTCGCAGATGTCTTTCAGCTCAGTCATCATGGGCTGGATCTCAAAAGCGTAAACCGCCAACCGGTAAGCGCTGCCGCCCGTCTATTTTCAGCCTACCCACAGGTATGAGGGATTTCTCATTGACGCACTAAATTTCAGCGTCTGACACTCCACGATATATCGCCGAGTAAGTAAAAATATACTCTGTTTATATTTTTATTACTACTTCACGTTTTGAGGCTCCTCTACAAGACGAAGGAAAGCGCGGATATGGTTCCAGAGAAGCAATGGAAAGCATAAAACCTTGATTATCTTCTGGTTAACCATATCGCTGCAGTCAACTCTCCTGTTTTACGCACAAAAAGCGCTCGGAATTATTGAAACCAAGGCAACTGTGCGCACACCGGAGCATAAGCCCGTGGGATGACAGAGCTCAGCGGCAAATTCACGGGTGAAGATAAGCCTCATAAATGTCAAGAAGATGAAATTCCCTGCAGGTCGCGAGAATAACTCACGAGGGTTTATTAGGCCGCATCACTTCGCGCTCATTTAACAACAAAAAGCCGAGGCGACTCCTACCAGTTAGATTGTTAGTTATTTGAAAAGGGGACAACCATGTCTAGAACACTGAAGAAGAAGAAACACTGGTCCTCTAAAGTGGTGGAGTGCGCCGTGTCATGGGGGAACCTGGGAGACTTTGGCTCCGTGGTGGAGGTCCTCGGAGGAGCAGAGCTTGGACAGTTCCCCTACCTGGGCCAAATGAAACTGGACGTGCTGGTGTGTCACGTAGGGAAGCTTCCCTACTACGGAGACGTTCTGCTGGAGGTGAACGGGACGCCTGTCAGTGGACTTACAAACCGGGACACACTGGCTGTCATTCGTCACTTTCGGGAACCGATTCGCTTAAAGACCGTCAAACCAGGTGCGTCCACTACTTTCAAACCTCATCGCTACTGCTGGTGTGCAACTCGAGTTTCTGTTTTTGTAAGATGAGCGTTTTGATAGGTTACACACACTAACCCTAACTACCCACATGCGTATGTACACCAAGTAATGCAGGACTCATTATTGATGATCATCACAACTACACAAACATTGATATAACTAGTTTTTAAATTCTTTTGGTACTTACAATATAAACATTTATTAACCACCTCAAAATAAATCAGAAAGGTAAAGAAAAAATATTAGTCTATCCCTGTCTACCCGCAGCTAAATAATTCTGCACTTCTTAAAGGACAGCCCAGACTTAGACTATAAATCTCCTACTGTCTCGGAGCATCTAAGTGGCCAATTCGACCACCACTTTCTCGGGGAGAGCAAATAGTGATAATGGTAATAATGGAATGCAGCCCAGTAGCTTCTAAGCTAAGTGCACTTACATGCATAGAAAGAAGGCCTAATTACTGCCACCCATTATTCAGGCTTATTTGCTGCCCGTTGGACAGAAGTTGGTGTGGATAACTGCTCTGTGTTTTATCCCACTGTCCCATCATTCCCCATCCAGCTTTCTAAGGATGATTGCTTCAACATCCCAACTCTTGCTTTAATGCTGGGATGGCTTGGTAATGCTTCTGTTGCTGCACCATGGCTCTGACCCAACCTGAAGTAAAGGGTTTTAGTGACACTGGTGGGGCAGCTTTGTGGTTTTAAGTTAGAGGGAGATGACTTTACTTTGACTACATGCTGGAGCTACAATGTCTAAACAACAACTACTAAGGCTGTTGAAAAGGTTACATCAGCAGCAGCAGCAGCTGAGTCTCAGGACCTCAGGCCAGAATCCCTGAAGATCAGCTGTATGTGTGCACATGCAAACTTGTGGTGTGTCTGTGCGCATGTGAGTGTTTTCATCCTTAGAAGTGTTTCAGCATTTTTAAATTAATAATGTTTTATATCTTTTATAAGTAAAAGATTAAAGGCAAAACTGCCTAGATCTATGAATACAGAGCCTGTTAGTGTGAATGCACATGAAGGTGTGTGTATTTCATGGCTTTACACTCTGCAGAGCTCCTTACACCATGCTCTCTGCCCCACTAACCAAGGATGATTAATAAAGGGCCTGAAGGAACGATAGAGCAAGGCCAGGAGAGAGAGACACAGTGGGAGAGAGAGGAAAGCAAAAGGAGAGAGACATGAAGGGAGACGGGGAGAAAATCGGCTCTGCCTTTGCTCCAGGCTCGACTCCCACGCAAGGCTGTTTTGGTCTTTAAAGCTCACAGGGAAGTAATAGGTGGCAAAGATGGCAAAATTCCTTGTCACATATTTCTTCACTGTCATCCTTACAAGTCTGACCTAGATGCCCATACGCTCATTCATTAACATGCTCTTCACTGTTCCTTTAGCAAAGAAGACCTCACAAAGCCCCCCGGCATCAGCATACAGATGGGAGTCTTATATTGTATGGTTACGCATTATGTATCTGTGCACATCTGTGTTGTGTGTATACATTCCTATGAGGTAGCTTCATGTTTAATTCACATCTCTTACATAATTGAGTTAGCGAGTGGATTTTCTCCACTCTGATGGAGGAAATAGGCCTAGATCAGCTGTTACTAGCAAGCCCACTAAGCCACTTTAATAGTGGACAGAGTCCCTGGGACTACCAGATGTTCTACTATACTCTTCCCAGTTTCTTCTTGTGCTCTTCTTGTCTTGCCCTCTGGAGCTGATGGGCATCCTACAAAGCTGACATGTGGGGCAGAGTGAGGAGGGAAGACAGAGGTGCAAAGACAGAAATGGGAATTTGAGGAAATGATAGAGGGGAGACATACCCCTCGTCTGTGGGGGGATTTGTCTCTCTTAGCCTTTGATCGAAAAGTGAATGTGAGCTGAAAGAGTTGTAGAAAGTATTTCAAGTAGTCTTCTATAGCTTGCTCTGGTGCATTATAGTATATTCTCTAGAGGCTGCCTAGAAGTCTCTTTCACATACATCCTCACATGCATAGCCTTTTGGTATTACAATAACAAAGTTCATACTATGCCTTTTCTAAGGCTTAACAACATGCCACAAGCTGGATGTGCCCATTTGGTATCTTTGATTAAGCTAGGAGATGCCTTTATTAGAAGCTTTGCGCTCAGAACAGGAATCTATTTTTGCCCGTACCCCCAGCTAAAGAGCGGAAAAGATGTCTGATGAAAAGCTTTATGATTGGCATCCCAGAATTCCCTTTCCGCTGCACAGTTATTTTCTGCTGTGCCTCCTATATGTTTGCAGCTTCAGTCACTGTGCAATCAAACATACTTGCAACCTGTAACCATTTATGTGCAGCCGAATAGATGATGACTCTGGCATCAAATGAATAATTTCACATTGGAGTACACAGTGGAGCTAGTGCAACAAGCCTTCATTTGTCTTATAATACTAAGATTAGCTATGTGAATGTATGAAACGCATGTAAACAAGGCCTTGCTTTAAAATTGATGCAACCTGGTTCTTCTTCGTCTACGTCAGTTGGAGACGGAAAACGTAATACATATAGTCATGCAATCTAACAGTAGTCACCAAATTACAGGTTTATTTTAATGAAATGGTAATTGAGTGAAATACTCAAACATCTCTGGGGTGTGTGAATAACATTATTTTGATTTGGAAATGATATTCATTTTATCTTAATTGATTTCAATATTTTTTAATTGTTCCTCTGATAATGGGAACATATCACATCTGCAAAATAGCTTAATTCATCTGTTCCTGTAAGCTGCAGAGTTTCAGAGGCTAATTTTGTTCTTTATTGTCTTTCAATTTTGAACCCAAATTACATAATTGAGTTTGTACAAAGCTGCAGTAATTCTGCTATTGATAACACTTTGTTGCCTGCTCTTGATCACAGTTTGATTTACCTGATTCTACTCATACAGTAGCATTTTCCATTTACCTGCTGTTGATGCCAATAGAGAAAAATACACAGTGACATGAGCCCCTAAGCCCCTGTATCAAGCAGCAATAATGAGTGTGGGTTAATCACATTAATGCACCTCTCATATCAGAAAGTGCCTCTCAATGGAATCATCTTCCTGACAGGCGATGCTTTGTCGTTGCAAAGAGATTTGCAGTTGGCTGCAAAAAATGAGGGATTGAGTGAGAGTGGGAATACATCAGTCCAGAGAGCCTGGTCAAATAACTGGAGACATCTGTTCTTGCCTCAGATATGTTTCTGACAATCAGCTGAATGAAGCCAGAGAGCCACTGTGCACACCGCTCCTTTGGAACAGGACATGTAACAACGTAATTTAAGGCTGAAATAGCACTTTCTTACTGAGTTGAAACTGATTATGAGTGTTTTTATGCAGATTCAGTAAGACATCAGCTGTGTTTTTAATCTGCTTTGGCTTGGGAACTGATCTTGGTGATCTGTTATTGGATGATCAACGCTTTGGTGATTATTTCATTACTTTCTAAACTTCTATCGTGATTTTCAATTCTCCTGTTGTTTTGCTTTGTATACTTTGTGCAACCTGCTTTAGGATCTCAAATAAATACCTGACTGTATTGTTTATTGGAAATAAATATTCTTAATCACGTTGGCGTTAGTTGGCTGAAAAGAATTAATGAGGAAAAAGTTGTGCTGATACATGCAATAAACTGTAGGCACTGATGAATTTTCATTGACCTCATTAATAATTTAAAATGGAGGTAATGCAGATGATAGATTATAGAAAATGAAACTGCACAAATCTCTGCTGGACACTTATATGAGATATAAGCATAATATTGCATCAGCCAGCCTGCTGGCTCCTTCTGAATTTATTAAAAACATCACAGATCTACTATCCTCAAATGGATGGGCTTAAAGAACCTTACCTGGCGTTTTCTATAGTATGTTTCATGTTTGTACCTAATTACTGCTGTTTTCTAAAGCAAGCTGTAATGTTTCAGTTCTTGTTTTTTCCCCTGACTTTACAGGTTTCCATGGTTTTCAGTTCTTTTAAATGAAATATAAAAATCACTCCTCTAGAGAGTCTATAAAGGTTATTATCACAGTGTATGTTTTTATTGTTGCCATATATGACTGTGTGGTAACAGCACATAGATTTTTCACTCACAACTGAACAATGGCGACATAACTGTAACGACAACAAAAGCCGGCATAATGTTCACTTTGATTCTCATTCTGTTCTGAATTGACTTGGAAAGTCTGAAATGCTACATGGAAATACAAAGCTAAAATAGGGTTTTGTTACTTAGAGAAAGTTTTTTAAAACCTACTATGGACAAACTAAGCCGAACTCAGCTTTTAGCTACTACCATAGCTTTTCTTTTAACTATATACAATAAATATCTGACATCATTGGGAGAATAGGGTTGGGAATATGTCTGAAGTTGCCCTTTCTCAGTTGTAGCACATAACTGGAAATAGGCTCTTTCAAAGGATTTCTCACTACAGGAAGTATTTAGTTTGGTAAGGTCAGGGTGCTGCTTGGATAGAATAGGGCAGGAGGAAGGAAACGCTGTCCACTTGCTGTGAATTCACTGGACAATTACCTGTGCAATTGCCACATGGGTGCAGTCGGACATCACACAGACTTTGTACTAAGGAGCTGACAGGCAAAAGACTGTTCAATTTCTGATCCAAATGGAGTTGTTATTACATGTGTAAAAACGGCTATAAAATCTTCTTGATGTTGCTCAGTTGTCATGGAGCTGAATCTTTTCACTATTGATACGATTCTATTAAAAGAGTGATCTCCAGTCACTATGTTGTTATCAGACTTCTATGCTAGGTATTGGTGAATATAGCAAACACCATGATCAAGCATAAAGTGGCTCAGAAATCTGCTTGATACCATTAGCACTGTAGGATAAAGTTCAGTGATCGACTTTGCTGTTGTGTCATCTGAACCAAAGCTGTATGTCTTAAACACTGAAAAGAGGAGTGGAGCTGTCAGGTGATCACTGCATAGTGGTGAGTTGGTCCAGCAGTTGGGAAAGGTTGTTAGATAGACTTGAAAAACTCAAACTGGGAACTTGTGGTGCAGGTCCCTGCCTGTATGGTCTTTATCTCCCATATTTGGAAGGATTTCTATGACATCTTGGAGGTGGGTGGGGACTTAGTGTCCAAATGGGCAATGTTTAAAATATCCATTACTGAGGTGGCTGGCAAGACCTGTTGTTCTAAGGTCATCCTGAGGTACCGAGGACCTGCTGGTGCACGCTGGTAGTGAGGAGGCCGTCAGGTTGAAGAAGAAAGTTTTACTGGCTTGGTTGGCCTGGGGGGATTTCTTGAAGCACCAGCCAAAAGGGTTGCATCCTCAGGAGTTGCGAAAGCAAAAACTTGGGTGTGGTAGGAGTTTGGTGGAGACTGTGGAGGAGCATATTTAGCAGGCCATAAACAAGCCAACAACTCAGGAAGGTTAAACAGGGCTTGGCTTAGGGCATGTTCATTTGGGGAGGAGAACTGCTAACCTAGACTGGAATATTGTTGGGCCATGGAAAGAGCACTCTGAGGAACTCGTACATCCTGCCAAAATGTCTGATGTGGGGGAGGCAGAGCCTGAGGACTTGAATGCCTTACCAGTTACACTGGTAGAGGTCACCGGGGTAGTTTAAAAGCTCCCTGGGAGTAAGACACTATGACTGGATGAGATTCACCCTGAGATGCTGGACACTGTACGGTTGTTTTGGTTGATACGCTTCTTTAATGTCACAGAGATCAAACATCTCTAGAGATGCTGCTCCTGCATGTCAACAGAAGACAGCTGAAGTGGTTCGGGCATTAGGATACCTCCTTAGTGCTTCCCTTTTGAGGTTTTCCATGTACGCTAAACTGGGAGGAAACCCTGGAGTAGACCCAGAACTGCTTGACCTGGGAATACTCAGGGATCCTTCGAGAGGAACTGAAAAATGTGGCAGGGGAGAATGTTTGGAATACCCTGCTTAACCTGCTGCCAGTGGATGGATGGGTGGATGGATGGTTGAATGAATGGATGGATGCATGGGTTCCTAGTCACAGTTTGAAGTAACATAAAATACCGATGTAGTCAATAGGACAGCTGGGGAAATCAGTGGAAATAAAAGAGTGGGGAAACTAGAATATATATATTAATGGATAAAATATTCTTGTACTAAAAAATAAATACACAAATTGGAGTATACACAAATAGTGTATTTATTGTCACAAACACCACTGCAATAACACCTGTTCTAAGTTAAATGCACAAGCTTTTTCTTGTTGGGGGAGAGAGGTTTAAACTCAAGAGAAAAAATCAGCTAGACGAAAGCTTAAAGAATCAATTTTACACTGCATCCGGAGGGAGATGTAATTATTGGTTCCTACAGTTTTTGTGCTATACCATCTTATACAAATTAAGATACTAACGTTTAAAAAAACATTGGACCTTGTTCTAGAGGCAAAGTCAGGTGATTGCCACAGTTAGCAGGTTGAAAATGCCAGCCATGACAAACCATCACATTGTTGTTGAAATGTATATGATATTAGTTTGAACCTAAACAGCTGACCATGTGGGGTCTGTGTTTAAAATGCTATAGCAATAACCACCCTTTAAAAAATGAAAAATAAAAAAATAAAATAAAAATAACCACCCTTATGTATAATAAGGTTAAACACCATCCACTTGTGCATGGTGTTTAACGCAAGTTAAGAAAAGTGGTTTTGACAGAGAGACTAATCTAATTTAAATGTTATTTAAAGGTATATAAGACAAAGAACCCTTTAAAGCTTACTCCAATCAGATGCTGATGATCTGACACTTGCGATACTTAACCTCTACCAGTGAGAAGCACAGCAGCAAACAATTTTTTCTCAAGCCATCCTGTTGTTTTAATACCACTATGCTGCGAGCATATCACCATGTTTATCAGCTAGCGTGGGTCTGTTGGTGCTGCACAGGGACATTTGAGCAAGACAACCAAACAATAAATACAAGACAGTTGCAACAGCACCTGCGTATGACAATTAGCAGGAGTGCTGCTCCAGCCTTGAATATTGTCAACCTTCTAACCTCGCCTCATTAATGCCTCATTAATTTCTATTGCTGCCTCTGTACTTACTTTCCCTCTTCACTTTTGCGTAAGATGGATATATTTCTATAAGAGTTTTGTCTCTTAAAATGTTGTACAAATAGGTGAAGCTTTAAGACATAATCTTTCAAATTTGCCCAAACTATTTTAAATTCTTATCTAAGTCTATTTTCCTTCAATTAATATTTTTGTTTTTGAACCCATTCCTGCTTTTTGTATCGTTTGGCCTTTTACACTATATCATCATACAAGGCACTTTGCTGATATACAGCTTGTTTGTCCTTTGTGACTCTCATCAACCATCTCCCGTATGTGCCTAAGGCAGCTGTCAAGTTTGTAGTGAAGTGCTGCTGTCTTACCTCACGCAAGCACTCATGCAGAGAGAAAGAGACAGGCAGAGAGAGAGAGATGTGTTTTTGTAAATTCAGATTACAATGATGTGCATTAATTTTAGAGATGTACCTATTACAATTTTCTTAGCCAATTCCTTTTTTTCTTTTTTCTTTTTACAGTTTGTCCTGCCAGTACCGATTTTGCAGATTCGATTTTTCTTTTTAACAACTAAAACTCACAGCCTAAAGAAAAAAATAACTTTTTTCTTAATGGAAAATATTATTTTATGATAAAAGAAATTAAAATCTTTAGTTTCCCACAAGTTACAGGCTCTTCTCTCACTGAAATAGCTGAAAATAAAGTGCTCTGCTTTTGGAAGAAGGTACAAATAATTAACTCAACACAAGTTTTTATACACTAACCTTTAACTGGCATATTTTTTTTACATTCCCAAACAAAAGCAGGCACAACAGATTTATATAACAAAACAAATGTCAGTAATACAGTTTTCCAGTATGTTTAAAAAAAATTCACCAGACAACATGACATTGATTCCTTTCTCTTTTTCATTCGACTCTATAATTTTCCTCTTTACTGCTTTGATCCTTGGCTCGTACTGAGGCTGCTAGCTTGTGGGTGTGCCACCCTCCCCCGTGTGGACTGTGAACACGTGTGCCACTATATATGGAATATATATCCCTACCTAAATTTAGTAAGACTCTCTCACTAAAAGCCTAAATAGGTACTTTTTACAGAAACACTGAATTTTTCCTCATATTCATATTTTTCCCTAAAGACTTAACACCAAGAAATGTGAGACCCTGTTAGGGAGAAGAAATTAATGAAGTTTCCAACATAAAATAAAGTTATTTAAACTAAACTTAAAAAAGCAACATCTAAAATGATGATGCTGTAGATGTGTTCTAGTTTTACATTTCTCAATCATTAAAGGGCATCTTGATGCATTCTCAATCATCCAGGTAAGTAAATCTCCAAAAGTTGATTGTGTTGATCTGGACGTAGCGTTTTCAGTGGGAGAAACGTTTGGTTACTCATCCAAGTGACTTCTTCAGAGAGGAGGGGGCCTAAGAGTACATCTTTCACCATCTTACAATGCTGTGATTGCAGCCATTCCCCAACTCTCTGCGAATGGTACTCATGGCCATTGATCAGTGGTCTTTGATCAGTGGTTGTTGATCAATGGTCATGAGAATTTGCATAATTATGATGAAGGTGACCTCCCAGCCCATTGTTCCTTCAGTGGGCTGGTTTCAGTCATTATGCAAATGTACTGTTTATAAGATTGGGGAAACCTGCAGTCAGCTGAGACTGAAGATGTAACTTGGATGAGTGACGAAATGTTTCTCCCACTGAAAATGCTATGTCCAGATGAACAGAATCAACTTTTTGGACATTAAAGGGCATGCACATATCTTTTTGAAAATTATTGAAATTTTATGAGGTAAATTAATGTCTCTAATCACAAGAAGTTTTGGCAAATGTGTTTTTTCTGCATCCAAACCAAATGGTAGTTTTGTTTTTTGGCAATGTAAGATATCAAGAGCAATATCAGAGCAGTATTGCACCATTTTTCTAATAATGTTACTGCAAAGCAGAGCTGCCAAGATCCCATAGCATCCTATGAGGGCCCACTCTCTCATGTCTCAAAGTGTGTTTGTGGGAGTGGAGGAGGGGGGAGCTGGCGAGGGGAAGGTGGGAGGAGGCGTAATGTGACTACAACACAAACAAGCGTAAAGTTGCTCCCACCCCTACTCAAAGTCCTCAATAATTCATTTATACCAGAGCGGGATACTCCACTGTGCATGTGCGTGTACATGTGTAAGTGCGTGGCATCTTGTGGTATTAGTGTAAAGCTGGAGGATACAGTGAAAAGGCATAGCATGACTCCTGGTCTCCAGCCCTCTCATTATTCCCACTTTAATCAAATTGGTGCTGCTCTGTAACACTTTCCACTAGCACATGCAACAATCTCAATGCAAACAGGTCTCTTGATTAGATGGTTTAAGGCTGGAACTCTGTGTTTTTGAGATCAGTGATAAAGAGTGTTTCATGGTGATTGCTGTGCAGGATGTGAAATGTACAGTGTGTATACAAATCTTTGCAGTAAGGCTTGTATTGATGCAGAGGTGGTTGAAGTGGCTGATAAACTGTAACTTCTAGTTAATTTCATCAGAATTATAAACAACCACCTTTGAATTATTGGTTTCTTTCAGTTAAAGATTAATATTAACTAAAATACACATCTGTATAATGGGTATTGTGGCAAAGTTACTGATACATTCTGAAGAATTGAGTCTAAATTGTCTTTTTTGCACCTGAATATATTAGCTGACATGGAAGAAAATCTGAACTATTTTAGTTATGTCTTGGGAGAAATAATTCTTTGATTCTTTGCTGATTTTGTAAGTTTGACTACACAAAGAAATGAACAGTCATGTTTCATTTTAGTGGAATGAGACAGGATATCTGTTCATGAGTGTTCATTTCTTTGTAAGGGAGAAAACTAAAAAATTCCAAGGGAATCAAAGAATTATTTTCCCCACTGTATATAATACCAAGCGAGCAGAGAGTGGTGGACAAGGGTCATAGTAGCACTGTTTAATGTGTTTGGGAGAGAGAGGGGCAGGGAATACAGAGAGGATTACTTCCACTCAAATCTATCCTGTATGAAAAACAGAGAAAACATTCATAGAAGTTGCATTTTCTACACTGTATAACTGTGTATCTAATTGAATTTGCTACAGTCGCTTACAATAGCATCGGTCATAAAGCCATAAAGCATACAAATAGCATTTGGGTGTTTACAGTATCTACAATTTCCTCTGGGATATTTTTTTTATCTTTGTAAGGTTCTGGGGGATTTCACTTCCTCCCTGCCTTCAGTCTCTGTTCCAATTAAAGACTCTGTTGTCTTCTTAAATGCCTGTTAGCGCTCATACAGCGATATAATGACTAATTCTAATCCTGGCCCCATAAATATGTATTTATTGTGGGGTTATAAAATCACGTTATATATCTGTTGTGTTTTCTGTGCCCCAATAGTAACAAATTATTTGCAATTGGAGTTGGGCTTTACTGCTGACTGAGTAGACGAAGAATAATAGGCACTAAAAATGGTCATTTTTTGCTTTGACCTGCATCCTATTTGGCCTCATTACCCACTGTTCCTTCTGCCTGCTTTGTAAAGAACTCTTTTCTCTGCTCCTATTTCCCCATAACTATGGCCATGAGCCTTATTTACTACGGTACATGAAATTGAAATCCGTCATTCATTGCTCTTTTTCCGAATGAACCGTGGTTTATTTATACAGTAAATGCACAGATACTTGTTAGACAGCACCATTACCTAATAATATCATAAAATGGTCTAAAACACTGCTATTATTTTGTCTCCTAGAACCCAGAGAAACCTATGTGTTACAGGATAATACCAGGAATTAAAATAAATCCTGAAAGGATAGTTTTTGTAATGTGATAGCACTAAAATTATTATTGTTTTCTGAGTACATCAGTCACATCCTGCAAATGTGAAACTAAATTAGAGGAAAAAACATAAAGGTTTGGATGTGACGGTGGCTTGGATCATCTTTTGCATGAGGATCGCCGTTGTCAGTGTCAGCAGATTAGAGGAGATGGCTGGTGAGGAGTCACTCAGACTGAGAGGCTTGTTTATTTTACCAGAGGCACGGCAGCCATACGGCCGCTGACTGACCCAGCGCGTGAAGGACGTTATCTTTATGCAACAATGATTGCTACATGCAGTTGTCTCTGCACCCCCTTCAGCTGCACTCAGTGATTGCACATTTAGCCAACGTGTCACTTCCCACCTTCCTATTATACAAATGTGCATTATCCTCAAAATGGGGTTTTATCACTGCAAGATAGGGGCTCAGGTCACCTCTAGACTGCTCACAGGTAATGGGCCTTGACATCTGAATTAGTCTGCTCTTTCATAGGGTGATTAGCAAGTAGCTTATGATTCTGGGGAGATGTTGATAGGCTGACATAAACAGGCAGGGGTGATGAGCCAGTGGGTTGCTCTCTCTGTGGCTCATGATGGGAGGCTTGCCAGTAATATGGCTCATCATGAAGTGGTCACGGTATGGTTTTGCAGCTGACAGTGGGTGGGATGGAGGGGGTGACTGGGGAAAGTGCGATTACGTGTTTACACTGGTGATTTGGCCACTCGGAGTATATAATTTTCATTAGCCAGTACTGCAGTCTGAGGATCAAGCCGATGACCCCGTAAACTTTATGAATAGCAGAGCTTTACATTTTATACCAAAATCCTTTTCCTGTCTCTGTATCTTGGCTGTGTGACTGGCGGCCCAGCTGTTATGCTTATCCTTCCCCCAGCTCTTTTATTATTCCTTGGCTGTGTGATTCCCTGTGTGCTTGTGGCGGCAGGGGAACGGCTGGCTTTGTAGAATCTTAATAGCGGTGAGCTAGTGCCAAGCTTTCCATTCGCTGCTCGCTGCAGGCGTGTGACTGAATGCCAATGAGACATTAGTGTTGAAACAGGATGGATCAGGCCAGGCCATGGCAGGCAGTATCTGAGTGGCTGTAGAGCCCTTTACCAGGTGAAGTGTGCACATGTCGGCTCCCAGAGGGTTCACAGCAAGAGGCGCTCTGTGTCTCAGGGTTATCTCAGCGCACCTAATCATCAGAATGCACCATATCTTGTGCTTCTCTGTCAAGAGTGAGATAATCTAAGTGCATTCTGTTCGTCTTTGACTCAGTGTTGCTTTCTCTGTAACATACTGCCCCAGAAAGTGAAGATGTTAGATTAGACCTGTTAGATTCTGATTCAGTAATTATATGGAGATAAATTATGTTAAAGCTGGGGACCACTCTTTTCTCTTCTCTTCTCTTCTCTTAGATTTCAGATCAGACTGGGTAATAAATATGATCATAATTTAGCATAGAATGCAATCATTTGTAAGACTGTTATTTAGGCTTACCCTTGTAATACCACTGTTTGTCTGGATATAATCTCCTCACAACTGCTTATCACCACAAATTATTTATTGTTACCTCAGTATAATTTTAAGGCCCTGAATAAAAAGTACATCACTGAAGACAGTATTATTAAACTGCAGTGATACTGCAAAATACGTTTGTCTTGCCAATCCTTGCTGTTTGGTTTTTAATTGATGTATAGTCTCATTTTGTGTCTCCCCTGTGTTCATTCTGATCACATAAGTAATCACTGGGCTAATTAGATGGTTGTTGTTGCTGAAATGCTTAACCAGCCATCTGGATGGGAAAAAAAATCCTGTTTTTCCAAAGGAGTTTTATCCCATTTTTCAAGTTGCACCTCTGCTACCTAATCAAAGCAAAGATGGCAGCTTGCCAGCTACCTGGATTACAACTGCAAAGGCAGGGAAGACTGAAGCATGCTCGTGTAAGTGTCTGTGTGTGTGTTTGCGTGTGCATGTGTTTTATCAAGTCATGAACAGTGAAAGCAACAACACTGGACCTGTTAATGGAGATCTGCTTTACTTTGGTTCTCTGTGTACATGCACACACACCCATTGGCACTTTAATTTGTCTCTTTCGCAGCATGCACGTGGTGCTCCACATGACGCAGATGTTGTTAACAGTGGGATGGAATGATGGGTGGATGTGAAAGGCCCAGTTACCCAGTCACTGCCTAATCTGATTACAGACAGCTTTGCACGGTCATCCTGACTGGCTGATGAAGGGCATCAGAGGAAGGACAGATGGCCGATGGTTGTTAACAGCTGTGGTTAAGGCTATTGTATAATATACAGTTTTGGTACTGGTATGAGGGGGGCAGGTGCTCCCATTCTAGTAACCGTACCATCAACACGGCCATGTGGTGATTTTTAAGCATTTGAGATGAAGAATTCTGATTCTACAATAAGTTGTAATTCATCCTAAAAACGTATCTTAATGCATCAGCCATTAATGATTTACATTTTCCACAATTCATGCAACCAGTTTGGCTGGCATTGTCTGTAATGCCACTTCCCTCACTGTATGCAGAAAGAAGTAGGAAGACAAGGGTGTTTGTATTAGATTATATATAGAACACGTTTCACAGTTGATTAACAAACTAAAATCAAGAGTGGCTTGTGCTGATTAACATTGAGCTCGTTGTGTTTTTCAGGCTCTCTAACCAACCGCTGTCAAAAATGTGACTTTGTAGCAGTTTGTAAGAATAATAGGCGGAGACGAGTGGTAGCAGCTGCTGCTGGAGGAGCTCTGTCAGATTTGCAGGGAAATAACACTGAAATATTTTTCTCTTTTCTCTTTTTATTGTAAATGTGAAGAAAATTTGTAGGATTGAACTTGTAGATAGTACAATGAAATTGGAAAAACTGTCCTACGTCGGCACTACATATAACACAACACGACACGATATGACACATCACAACG
>NW_005187435.1:2206040-2240163 GCF_000239375.1 Pundamilia nyererei | reverse complement strand
GCTGGTCTGCACACTCTTTTAGGACCTTTGCGGTTACCCCATCTGGTCCGGTGGCCTTCCTGGGGTTCACTGCCCTCAGTGTGCGCCTCACCTCATATTCCTGCACTATGAGGCTTGGGCTGCTGCTGTCCGATGTTTTTGCTGCTGCTGCCTCTGGTCCCTTCACCTCAAAGCGTGCGAAGAAGTGGTTCAGCTCCTCTGCAAGCTCTGTAACATGTACATATAGACTGATAGAGATATTTATTGGTGTGATAAAAGCTGAACTGGATTAAAAGCATAATCATGTACCTCTGCATTATGGGTGACAGTAATTGAGAATGCTGAAAGCTTTCTTGAGGTGTTTAAGGATTAAACACCATCAGCGACAATGACCATCAACATCTAATTTAGACTTATTTAAATATGAAACATACTTTCGTGAAGTGGCTGTTTTTAAATTAATTATATAAAATTATTTAAAATCCAAGCTTGCACAGTGTCTGTGGATGGAGAAAAACCTTAGCATTCAAGCTGTAGAGATGAAACTGCCCAGTATTTTAAAAGGAGAAAAAAAAAATCACATTACAAAGCTGTTGCAAACTAAGTAACCATAATTAGGCAGAACAGGTTTAAAATTTCTAGGGCATTTGTTTTGTTTTAGAGACAACATAAAAGCTAGCAACATAAAAGTTTGTTTCTAAGGTAAAAGACTAAGCCTTTGAAATAGTTTTAACAGTGTGGATAAAAAGAGAGCAAAATCTAATTTGACATCATTGCTGCTGCTGCTGCTTCCCTTTTGTTTGCTTACTGTATGTGAGAGCTTTGAGGATTTGTTTTTTCACACTGGGATGCGTCAACATCTTTGATTTACCCGCATTTGAAACAAACTTTAAATCATATAGTTGTTTGCACTAAATATAACATGTCAGTTCTGTATATAGCACGCATTAAGCGTGAGTGCAATCATCACTACTCTGTGTTCATGAAAGCAGGTGTTGCTGACAGGCTTTTAGCCTGCCTGTGCAGCAAATTGGTCAATAAAAAGTAAAAATGGAGCATTCTCCTCTGCTAACTTTCTTCCTTTGTTCAAGGACTAGCTGTTCTCTGCTCCGTTGCACTCTGGTCTGTGTCTGCAATTGTGTGCGCTATGCCAGTGATGCGTCACAAATTGTGGTTATACCTCTGAAATTTTGATACAGATCTGTTGGTTCCCTCTTTGTTTCGCCTCTCTGTTTATGACCTCATCATCTGCACAAGTCCGGGCCTGTTGTGTTGCAGACGCACTTAGTGAGGAGTTAGGTTTCTCACATAACAATTGTTTAGTTGGGGGATTCGAACAACAGTGAAACCAACAAAAGACTTTATTGTATAAACTGATACAGCATCAGGCGACAGAAAGCTGCATATTTACAGGGCTGTAATAATGAATAAGTGTCTTGATTTTCAGTTTATTTTCCTGCTTATTCAGATGCAGATGGGATACACGGTAACATACGCTCCAGCCTAACATCATCAGTGATGTGCGTAATGTAAAAAAATGTGTTTTTCTCCAAACATTTAAGGTAACACCGTTACATCAAAGATGCCGTTAGTTCAGGCAGGTCACAACTGATCTGATGCTACCCACAGCAGCTGATAGCTCAGCTGATAAAGTTTGCTATTTAAGTTCTTTTAGTCTGCTCACTGTTGTTGAACATTTCAAGCCACTTTGAAACCCACATCCAGTCCAGCTCCACCTTTCATACTGTGTCTTACTCAGTCATATCTGTTGTCTTACTGCTGCCTTCAAGCATTCTTGTTTATATACATTGGGAAGGTAGGAAGATCCAAGAAAAGAGCTATACCACCAAATATGAACTACTGCATATGGAAATAATCTTATTTTGACTATACCTGATTACCATCCATTCAGTTCAGACATTAAATGTATTCTTTTTACTGTCATATAAAACAAATAAAACTAGAAAAAAATTCTTAAAAATTAAACTCACTTGCATTAACTGTGTAATTGTTTAAGCTGTTGTTTGTATTTCCCTATGAATAATTGTAAACCTCAAAACTAACTTTTAAATAGGTCAAATTTTGGATGCTAATCTCTGTTAAGCTTAGTTATTTACTACCTCAGACGTTGTTGTTAGTTTTCATACTGGGGGATGGGTTTGCGCTTTGGCGCTTCAGGCCAGATGATGCAGTGTGGCATTATGATCTCTCCTCTGATTCAACAGACTGAGCCAGTTTGTGTTTTGACATGGCTGACTCTGACCCCGAGCCCCAGTCTGTCTGGATGACTGTTTTTATACCTGGCTGAGCAGGCCTGCCATTGGCATTCACCCACACATGAATGTACCTACGTACAAGCAAATCCATTCACATACACGCACACAAAAAACTTTTAGGTTGGATGTGGTAGAAGATGGAAGTCGGCAAAAGGCAGTCCAGCTGTCCATCAAGCTGAGGTTTATTTTCACATATCTTATGTAGTGTGATGGGTAATATTTATTTTGAAATGAGAACCAAAGCCTGACAAGAGCGATATTAATTTTATTATGGCGAGTGTGTGATTGTGGCTGTCTCCAGGCTGACATTTGAACAGTTAATAAAACAGAAAAGGCTTCTTGGATTGGAGACCAGCAGAGGCAATGCTTCTAAAAGTTAATTTAAAATATGAATGATGAAAATGACATTTTTAGCTCTCTGCGATATTGTGAAGTGAGTGTTCAGACCCATCGTTTCCTTGTTTGGTGCTGTCATACTCAATAATGCATAGAATCACTTATGAGGATACATTTTTGAGCATTATTAAATTAAGGGAAATCGAATCTTGCGTTTAAGTGAATCTCAAATTACAGACTCCTTTCTATTTTACACTTCATATGATATTCAATTAACAAAAAAAGAATGAGTTGGAAAGCTTGTATTGTTTCTCTCTTCCTCAAAACACAGAAACAGCCTTGCGTGAAGAATCCTGCTGCATAATGTCTCGCAGTTCTCATAAATGTGTTTAAACGTAAAGCATTGTTGTCTGTCTCAACAAGTCGGTTATATATATTCACCCCAATTAGATCCTCTGACCTGTAACGCTCCTTTTGGTATAGGATGCCCAGGTTTGAGATCATTTGAGATATCACCTCGAGAAATGTCTGTGTTTACTGAATGTGACGCCTTCTAGTGTTAACAATCTGTAAAATACATTTTAAAAACTCTAAATCTGAATGTACCAACTGAAAGAAGTCATCGGTTAGACAACATTACAGCTAAGCTGAGATGGCATACCATTAACGTTCCCATCTTGTCACGCTGTCACTAACTCGACTCCCTCGTCATGGGTAGATTGATGCTCTTGTTGGGTGAGGCTGCAGATAAAAGAGATAATAGCTCCTGCATGAAACTGCGTACAACAGAATATGTGGATATGTTTGTTTTTTGGCTCAACCAGGTCATGTTTTTGAAAATGCACGCTGTTCCCTGACACCACACGGAGTACCGTAAAGCAAGGAGTACTTTTCAGTTCTACTCAAGACAACCACTGCAGAAATGTGTACCTTATCTCTAAATCTGGGCATGGATAAGTCACAGAAAAGGCCAGAAGAAAAAATATATATTTATTTTTGAGTGAACTGTCAGGAGTTGTGAATATCCGTCATAAAGCGCCGATCCTTTTTCAAGGATAGGTTTCATTTTGTCAGTCAAGTTAATTTTGCTCCTTTGAAGACCCCAAAATACATAAAAAAAAACAAACTAAAAAAAAAAGTAAAAAGTAAACATTTTACTCGGAGAGATTTGTGAAAAGAAATAACAAAATCCAATTTTCATATTGATAAAAATCCCATTTGGTTTGAGCATTGCAGACTTATATCTCTATATTTGTGAGTCAGATGCCCTGGGAAGACCTCTGCAGTTTGAATTTTTAGGTTGTATTAACAGTAAAAGGATGCAAGATTGGAAGAACAATACAACCTGGGAAAAGAGTCCATTTGGCAAGCTATTTCACACAATGTCCCAGGCTCACAGCCGCATACCAAAGCAATTTCGTTTCTCTGGAACACAAACAAAAATTGATCTGTGTAAATAGACTGGATTACTGTTGCACTGGAGGGGCCTAACAGAGGAACACAGACAAATATATCCACTTATCCTTCTGTCCATCCATCCATCTATCCATCTGTCCATTCAGCCATCCAGCGAGACATTGTTTTTTTTTCTGACAGGGATGTTGCTCACTGTGACAGGCTTATTGACAGGCCAAGGAGGAGCTCAGGATTATGGGAGTAGAGGACATCATGAGTGCTTTTCAGACTGATGTGGAGGGTAAGGCTTACATGTTGTCAACAGGCTGAACACACCTCAGTGGCATGTGTGGAATCCATGCAGCTGAACTTTGACAGAGAGCGAGAGAGCTTTTCTGATGAAAACCAGTTGAACCAGTGGCACCTTTGGACATGCACCGTTGCTGCTGAACATTTGGGTTTATTTATCTGTGTGGAAGAAGGATAGATGTATATAAGCTGATTTAATTACATTACTGACCTTTAAAAAGGGGAGGAAAAAGCTAATAAATAACGTCATGGTCTGGCTGCTACTGAGAAAAATAACAATTCTGTACATGAAGCATTTGTTGTGTATTCATCTATTGAGCTTCAGTAAAGCTCAGCTTCAAATGGCAGCCCAAGTTCACAGTGTGACAGGTTTGGTTATTGAATATGAACTTTGCATTGTACACCGAAGGACTAGGGTTTTATATTTTTATGAAACGAAATTTTTCTCTGCATTCATTATATATGTGTACATGTAGATCTAGTTAAATTGGGTGGTGGGTGGTTATCGCTGTCCCCTCACAGCAAGAAGGTCTTGGTCAATCAAGCAAAACTTTACTGTACACTAACTTTAATTGAACATCTTCTATCCAAAATAAACTGTACCTGTGTTCTTACTTTACTGACAAGCAAGTTTGTCTTTTGTTAAAATTTCCACTCCATCAAGCAGCAAGCTTTGAAAATGTTTTGGGGGAAAATATTTAGAACTCAGAGGTTTTGACAAATACATCTAAAGTCAGACATTGCTACAACACGGATGAGCGATTACATTACTTTTTCATCTCCCTTCAAGGACATGAACCGGAGTCTGACAGCCCATATAACTTACAGCATTCTGGACAGATCCAGCCTTGGGTTATTTGTCAATTCAAATGCATGTGTGAAGATACTAAGTGAAGAACCCTGATTGATGTCTGTGCTTTAAGTGTTTTCATGGGATTCATGTCTTAATTCGTGTTACTGCTTATAACTGTTATGGGAACACGTTCATAAATAATAAAAGCAAGATGGAGAATCAGGTGTGGATAAAGTGACTTGATTTATTTGATTGTATTTGAATTCCACAGCGTGTCTGAACCACAAGGCCCTACATGTCTCTGTGTACAGAATGCTCTGAATCATCCTCCTTTATAAAACCAGTGAGTAAGCCTTTGGTATTCTGTTCCACCCAGCCACACCAGTTGTGTTTCCAAGTTTCTGAGCACTCAAATGGATCCTTCCTACAAATCCCTCGCCGGCCTTCTTCCCCTATAAACTTGCTAAAGCACATGTTTGCAGGGAGGGGCATTGAGTTTTTAATGCAAATTTTACTGCCATATTATGGTAGTGGATTCATTCTGTGAGGCTTCCAGTTTATGTCTAAAAAGCAATTGTAGCTGTGATAGTTGGATTTCATTTTCCAGCAACAACCAATGCTCGCTTATCACTCCTTTTACTTTGATGCCTACTATAATAGCTTTACACAGGCATAGGAACAATCCAAGCAGCCTATTACCTCTACCTGCATTTAATTTGCCTAAGCGCGGAACTAAAATACTAACCTTAGCCTGCACCGCTCAATATTGCACTACCATTAAAAAAATGTTTTACCAGAGATGAAAGAGAGAAAAAACAAACAAAAAACAAAAACCCAACAACCTTGGACTATACTCCCTCTATAACAAACTTGTAAATACTAAAGATCGGGATTTTGAAACACAAAATCACAATCAAAATCACTCTCAGAGGTTTTTTCAGTATAAAAAACCTCTGAGAGATTAAATTGGGAAGAGTCACATATTTTTCAGACATGCTTTTTTTTTTTTCTTCAGGTTAACTGTAACTCTAAAGTTGAAAAAAAGCATCCCATATTCGGTACTTTTTTGATAGAGGAGAGTGACAGATTGCCCAGTTCTACCTGATGTATCGTGCTGTGCAAAAGTCTTGAGCTACCCCTCATTTCTTTTGTATTTTGCTTCCAACGAGGCGACTAGACACGCTTAACATTGACCTATGAATCATTTAAGCATAAAAAAAGCACCTTACTTAAGTGATGAACTAGTGCTATGTCCACATATAGGAGATAAATTGGTAGTTAAACAATTCTAAAATCTATTTTAGGCACTTTTGTATGTGCAGCATGTCCCAAGTTGAATCTCCAAAAAGAAAAAAAAATCCCAAACAGAAAAAAAAATCAAGGAATAAGCTTGCATCCAGGAGTCTATGTTCATTACTAATGCTCATGAGGGAAACACAAAGACATTAGACACTAATGAAAAACCTAAGCCCTTCCTACTTTCCACACAGAGATCAGAAGGCTCTTCCAGGAATTTATGATGCTATTTTCTGGAGAGTTAATTGGTCAGTAGGTGATGATTTCAAACCTGTTGATTTGTAATCTGATCCATAGCAGGTTACACAAAGCAGACATCAATATGTAGATTTACCCAAGTAAAGAGTGAACCACCTTTGTAGAACAGAAAACGCAGGTGAGACAAAATTCTGTTTCATATTACATTCCTCATGAGAAAGGTACAAAACTGAGTGTCTACAGTCTTCCGTAAAACACACACAGGGCTCTGTCATGGTTTGAGGCTGAATTTCTGGCAGTGGTATTTGTGATTTTGTCAAAATTTATGGAATTATGAATCCAAAAACTATTGTCAGATTTTGAACCACCATGCCCATCCATGCCACGTATCTGGAAGGCTTCTGATTGGAAACAGCTTCATTTTTCAGCATGACAGTGATCCCAAATGCACTGCCAGTGCAGTAAAAGCATACCTGGATGAAGGAATTATATTACTGTGCAATATTTAATACGTGCTATAATGCTCACTGTATATATAAAATCCTTGTTTATTCTTGAATATGTATATAGAAGCAGAACTGTGCACCCCCCCCCCCCCTTTTTTTTTTTTTTTTTTTTACATGTCTGCACTGGGTAGGAGTTGCTTTTATTCTCATTGTACATGTGCATAGTGAAGATAAAAGGCATTCTATTCCATTGTATTCTATATGCAGTAAAGTATTGGAAAAACCAGGAAAGAGGAAGAACACTGTTTGTTTTGTTGTGATATGTAAAGCACTTGTTTTTTAAGTGCCAACTCGGTTGAAGTCATTGTGGAAGTGTAAATAGCAGCAATTCCTGGAAGTGAGCCACATGTTAACGTGCCCAACTTACCAGCATTAAAAACATGTTAAGATCCTGGAACAAAAAACTGTTTAGAGTTCTGTGGATACAATAGTTTCCACCTTTATAACAACTGTTGGAGGTGATTGGTGTTTTTTTTTGTTTTTTTTTTAAAACTCACCTGTTTAGATTCTTCCCAATGCAAAGTTAGGGGTGAGGCTGCTTGTTAGGCATGCTGACACAGGTAACAGTTATTGATACCTGCCTGCCAGGCCTCACCTCCTCAAATTGTCACTGAACTGGATCTCTTGGTCTTGTTTGTGGTGTTACTTTCTTTCCAAAGATTTTTAAATGGAATTTCTAAATTAATTTTAAATGAAAAGTGGTTGCTTTAATTTTTCTGTCTGAAATTATTGTATTTTATTAATTAAATTTATGAATAAAGCTTACAAACCAAGACCAACCTAGCATTATCTGATAACTTAGCGTTTCACCTTCGTAAGCTTATTAGGTAACTTCTGGCTCCCCAAACCCCCCAAAATGGCAGGAGTCAATATCCTAACACCGAACGGCTTCAAAATGTGTAACATCAGATATTTTATTTCAAACCAACATAAAAATAATCAGGCAGATATTATTAACACATTTAAATGTATATGCATATTATTTACATGGCTAGCTTAATCTTTTCTGGTGATTAATGACCCTGTAATGCTGACTGCTGACTTCTTGCATGTAAATATACTCTCTCCCCCTGCTGGCAATGCAACTTCTGCATGTGTGTCCACTTCAGGTGTTTTTGAGGCAAAATGTGGAATGGAGACTGGTGTGCTTATTACAAGTTTTTTTTGTGATACTGGGTCAAGCTACAGCCATCTTTTCTAGAATGTATGTCTATTTTAAACAGTTTTTTTAAATGTACAGTAAAACTTCACATGACCTCTTTAAATAGCCGGCAAACTGATTTAAGACACTTTACTCATTCTGACGTTACTGAATAATGCAGGATTGCACTTAGAATATAAAATGTCATTTTTCCAATCAGTTCTTCTGGTTGGATGATTAAATTAAAGTAGATCTGTTTCAGGAAGGAACTTGTGTGGCAAATTTTATTTGTAAAACTATTATGTAAATACATTTATGCTTAACATAGGTCTTTTCTAAATATCCGTATTTAATGCTTTGGACCAGTTTTAGGATTCTGAAATTAATTTTCTTGACTTTGATGAGGCCCTTTTGAGGAATGCCACTAATAAAAGTAATTTAACGAAAGGCTTTCGCTTGTAGTTTTCATAATGTGTTCTTTTACAAACAGATAATTAACAATAAGACTATGCAGTCTACTTGCTATCATATTTTAATGGAATGTACTGTTGATAGAACAACTTAGCTAATGTGGACTTAGCCCTCACATCAAACCTCCTCAAATAATAAACACAGTTTATAACCCTTTGGCAGTTTCATCAGAAGTGTAAGGGAAACTGAGAAAATGGTCAAATTAGCCACCTCGAGTAATATGTCTGGGCTAACAAAAACCTAACCCATCTTACTGAGATTAAAATGAGGCCTCATGCAGGTTTTTACTTGTGCTTGCATCATCCCTGAGAGGCGAAGCTGTGGTTGAAATGGCGGACCCCTGGCTAGCCACCGCCATCCTTATGCATCAATTTGCAAGCAATAGCTCCTCCCCTTTTATCTGGGCGTTTATTCCTGAGCATTTCTATTATTGGGCTCTCCTGCATTCATCTGTCAGTGGATGCTCCGTGATACGAGGTGGCAGGCCACAGAGGCACTGAAGCATTTCCGCTCCAAGTGCCTTCTCTCCCTATTTTCCCTCCTCTTTTCTTTTTCTCTGCTATCATCCTTTTTTTGGGCTCTGTTCATCTCTTTTGCCCATCTGGCCCGTCCATAGACAAATACATGCAGACACACATACTATGCACACATTAATTGTGGTCTAAGTCACACATGAATAAGAGTGTGTGCACACATGCTGTTTTGTTTTCACTATTTCAAAGGGCATTGCATTTCCTTAGATTTTCATTTTCTGAATGCGTACTGTAACCCCACATATCGCACTACTTGGCTAACTCTAAATATTCTGGTCATCCTGACCTAAACCTAACCTTAACCTAGCTTTAATCCTTTAATAGCTTTAGAAATGTCCACAATGTGACTGTTTATAGAAAGGTTTATGTCCCCACAACATAAAGATTGCGCTTGCACAGATGGAATTGAGCTGTGCACGTGCAGGCGTTTTTGTAGGTGGGTGAATGAACATGCCCACATGTGTCCTGAGAGCTGACAGGATGAGAGGGTTGAGATAAACAGTCCATTGTCTGTTGCAAAGCTGGACGAGAGTGCAGGGCTCTTGTTAAAGGCGTAAAAAGCTGAAGTGAATAACTAGATGCGCCTGCCCTGCTGTTGACTCAGAGGGAGGATATATCCACCTCTCTAAACCTGTATTTCCAGATCCAACATATCTTACTTGGTGTTAACAACCGTTAACAACCGTTTCTTCTTGTTTTTTGTCCATCAGTGATGCAAGAAGTATTTTAATTCCTTAAGTAGCAGTAGTAATTATCTCATGTTAAAATATTGTTATCTTTGATACAGCTCTGTTACCCTGTAAAGGGTAAACCCATAAACTTGAGGGTAGCTGAAGAACATTACCTCAGAGTTACCTCACAGTTTGTAGTTTTTTTTTAAACAATATTAAAGGAAATGTGAATCTTAGTATAATGGACGTTGCGTAAGAATGTAAAAATGTCTGTAAGTGTCTTATTTCCACCTTGGCTGATGAGCCAATCTGAACAAAACTTTGAACTAACTTTTTACATATACTGTGATTGTTTGTTTGATTGGACTAGAATGTCGCAGCCCCCGTGAATGAACCTCAGTTCTTGCTGGGAGATGATGTTCGTGATGGAGAAAATTTCACAGCATTTTCCTACTTATTTACATGTAGATTACCCCGATCATGCACATCTTCTGAAATAGCTCATTGAGGTTTGTTTTTCTTAAAAATGTCAGGCTTGTGCTCCAGCACACCAGCACATAAAAAAGCCCATTCACTAGAAATATTCATAGCATGTTTGCTGTTCAAGTGGGCTCCTGGGTATTTCTACTCCTATATCATCTCCCCTATCACTCATTTAATTAAAAAGTGATATTAGGAGATTTTTCTAAAAACATTTTTGCTAATGTTGAGCTGATGGTTCAGCCCACACAATCCTCTAGAAACTCTAACACATCTTCTCACCTGATGACCCCAAATGCGGAGTTATCAGTAAGCTTCTTTATTTGAGTCTTTGTGTAGTGCCTAGAGTCCCAAACGCACAGGATAAAGAAAGAGGGACAGAACAATCCCCTTTGATAGCATTGTCAACTACATTCACTCACAAAGGCAAACTGGAGGGGGTCTAATCAATGTTCGAGCAAGGCTGCAGGTCAGCGTTCATTGTCTGTAGTTGTTGTCATCACAAGCCTTCTTTAGTACAGTGACCAGGCTCCACAGCACAGGGACTTCCTGTAGCTCTAAGCAAAGGTTAGAGAGGTGCTGGATCATGACACACAGTATGAAGGTGTGTGCATTAACACCCTCAGGCAGATACCCATGTGTCCTTGCCAGGTGGAGTTACTTAGTGTCATTCTTATATTTTCAGCAGAGATGGTCAGCAGATTGGAGATGTCTGTTGCTAGGTGGTTACTGTCTGTTAAAGTTGTAATTTAGTGCCTTGTTTTTCTCTGTATTTGTAGGCACTGTCTGAGGGTTTGAATTGATCCCTTTTTATAAATGAAGCATCTGACACGTGTCTTAACAAAGTCATGCAGAACTTTTCCTTTTGCCATGCATTGTCCTTCTTCATTCGTTTATCCTCTTTTATATTTTTTGTGTGTGCTTTTTTTTTCATGTTCTCTCTCTCATCTGTTTGCATTTGTTCTCCAAGGTGAAGCCTCAGGGAACACCAGAGTTCAGATGAGTCACAGATGAGGAAACATCACTAACAGGAACTGGAAAGGCTGACAAGACTTTAACCAATTAACTAACATGAATTGTATTTTAAGTTAGTCCGGTGAAATATCTTGATCTTTAGTGGGACACATGGCTGGGTGTTATTACTGACAAAAGATTGATAATCAAATGATAAAATAAAAAGAGTTTTCAATCAAAATGGACCACAAAGGATGTACAAAAAGGAAAAATAAAAGAGAGCCTAGTCTAGAGCCTTGTGGTGCAGATTAGTGCAATGAAGGATGACTTCTAATGGAAGCTTATGTGCTAATGTTGTGCTCACAATTTTCTACTGCCCCCGAGTGGACAAAACGTCATTTGTTTCATGTGTAATGAATCAGGATTTTGGCAACATGCTACATCAATATTAAAGAATATCTCAAATATGGGATATCTTCTCTTATCTTAAACTCAAGCTGACTATTTGAACCAGTGGCTTTGCTTAGATTAGGGAGCCTGTTTTTAAGCTTCATATTTTCAGCTAAAATTGCGATACAATCTGAGGCCTGTGGCTGAGAACTGTTTTCCACACAAGATTTCAGAAGATGCAAATATGAGCTATTTGCATGTATCGGTAAATTATTACCTTAATCTTAAATGACAGTCTAAGCAGACTTTTTTTTTTTTTTTTTTACAGTGAAGATATTATTCACAAAGTTCGATAGTTATCAGATATATCCTTCAGTGATGAAAAAATCTCATCTCCATCTGCTCTGTCAGGCTGCCAAGATCCTGCTGTAGATTTCACGTCACGTACAATCAGCATGCTTTGAGCCACCGGCTCACATTCAGTCTTTGAAGTAGTCTGCTTTTCCCTTCCTTGGTCCTTTCTCCCATGCCAATACTTCCCTCAAAGCTGTGTTCCCATCAGTCCCTGCTCATAAGTGGGCCATTGCTTCAACTGTTGTGCAGCATTTAATACGGGATAGTGCTGAGGTTTGTGATAAACGCATACACTGGGATTTTCTCGTAAGCATGCAATTTTGAACCTCAGAGTGGTTTCTGTGTGTAAATGCAAGCCAAAGCTGCAAATGAAATGCGTTCATTCATGCGCTTGCACAGATGTTAGATCTTAATTTGAATAGTATTTGGCTATGACTGATAGACATTTGATATTGGTCGTGCGTACGTGAGGTGCCTTGTATGATTTGTGTTTGGCTTTTCTCCCATGTAATGCTTAAATGCAGAATTGATCTGTTTACTTCACCCTCAAACGCAGCGCTGGAGCAATAGAAGCAAAATAAAAATCACTAAGCAGTTACCCCTGTTTTTCAGTAAATAATGGCATCACTTGAGTCATTGAGCCTGCATGTAAACTAATTTCCCATGTAGATAATTGTATTGCATCTTTTTACAAAGATGGAATGCCAGTACATCTGCATTTGGCAAGAATAAAAATGCAGAATGCTGGATATCGTTTTTCCAGTTTCTAAAAAAAAGAAAATATCTGTCTTATGTTAATTTTAAGCTAATCAATCAAACTAAAAGCTACAAGCCTTTTAGTTAATTAGTGTTAGCTGTTTTATGATGACTTATTTATATCACTGTGAACAAGACGATTGATTTTTGGAGGAATTTAAAGATGTAAGTTGAAGACCTCTATTTGTTAGTAGTGTCCCATTATCAGGGGGCTTTGGAGCTTCAGTAGCGATCCACAGCACTGATTCAAAAGTTGTCCTACAGTTTAATTAAAGGCATTAATTTTTAAAGATTCTGATTTTATAACCACAGCACTAATTAACAAACTAAACACACACACACGTTATGTTGAGAGCACAAGCCCTCATGCTGGCATAGCAGGACAAATTTGCTTAATTTGTCACCAACAACCTGTTAAAAGAAAGTTGCTAAAAGAACATGAGAAAATACTAAATCCAGTGATAAAGTTGCTAAGTAACTAAGCAACAATGAAGTGAGCCGAAACTGGATGATAGGTGTTGCGGTCCAAATACTTAAGTGTTCGAGTTGAGCTCTAATTTCCTTTCAAAATAACTTGTTTTTTCTGCCTCCATAACATGACGATAATCTTTGTTTGCAACTTATGTGAGGGCAGCTTAAAAACTCATTGTTCGGTAAAGTATAGAACAGATTCCTCTAAAATTGACTCCATTCAACAAACAAAAGCCTTGCCGTAATCAGATCACATATAATGTTGATCATTGTATCGTGCACTTCTAAACTATAGCTGGCCTAATGGGACTTCTCATCTGTCCTGGTGGACTCTCTGCTTATTGACTTGTGAGACTCAGAACATGACTCGCATCGCATACGTGTCTAATAGATTTGCAAGGCATCATTTCCAGCTCCTGCTGAAATAATTAAGTTGACATTCTCTTCCCAATGCAATTAACAGTGAGTGCTGTCCAATCTGTGACCTGTTAGATGTTTGATTTCATGGACTGCATCTAACATTACAAGCCTAAGACGCAGGAGGCAGTATGAGAAACTCATCAGGGGTACATGGTGCTAAGAGGACGGTGCCTGTGAGGCATATCTGGTTCACTTAGCTAATTTTCTTGAGGTGTTGTGGGCTCTGCTTGCTTGTGTACAAATTGCTGTCATAATGCTGTAAATTACCCATCTTGCACAATTGATTGTGTTTTTAAATGCTTTTTTAAAGGACTAAGATTTGAACATTGACAGCCTTTTGCTTCATATCTGTAATATACTGCTAAAAAGCTCATTGTCACTATTTTTCCTGTTTTATTTCCTTCTGTGTTGTAATTAAATGTATCCGTGCCCTTTTTCCCCCCATCTGTGACATTTTATGTGTGTCTGCGCGCACATGCGTTTACCTTGATGTACAGTAGATCAAGCAGCTCCTCAGCTCTGTCTGAATGGCTGAAAGCAGGATGCTGTGAAATTCAGATGCACCGTGTGCTGGAAGGGAGGCAGCCTCTGATGTATTTTTAGACAGGCTAAATAATGAATGCCTGAAAAGACTGCTAGGACCTCAGCTGCCAAACCTTCCCCTTTTCTCTATGCTCACCTGCGTTCTTCTCGTACATGTCTTGAGACGGAGGGTAAGAAAGAGGGCGTCTTCACCTTCACCAAAGCAGCCTCCTGCTTTTGTCAGCAGCTGTCACTGGGAATGGCAAAAGATCACTTAAATGTCTCATCTGAATTCACTCAGACTTTTACTGCCATTAAAGCCGGGGGAATATATGACAACTGTGTGCGATTACTTCATGTCACCTGCTTTAATGCAGCTTCAACCTCTCTTATTTCTCATCTGGTTATGTTTGATATGTTTCATAAAAAAAGAAAATCTCCAGTTGATGTTAGATTGCTGGTATTATACACAACATCTTTTTTTGTTTGTTTTTTAAAGGCTTTGTGAAAGACAAAACAAGGATAGGAAACACCATTTTGAGATGTACATATTAATTTTAATGTTTAGTCTAAAAAATAAGGAATTATATGATTTTCTTTGGGGCTTTCACCATTCAAGTGACACAGATGTACCGCTGTACTACTGCGATTGTTGATCATTTCTGATATTAGACAATGAATAACCAATTAATTAGTCATTTACAAGCCAGTCCATACTGAAAATAATTAGCTGCAGATCTAATTTTATAAAAACATGCTGTTAACTGCATTTGAAATTGCAGTGTTGTTTCCACTTTTCCGACTTCTCATTTAAACAACACTGGGAAGAATGGAAGTATGTCTTGATGATGTTTTTTGAATATAACATTTTGAAATAATTCCAACCAGTCAAGCTGAACCACTGCTTGTGCACAGACCAACAGAAGTGATGGAGTATCAGATTAATGCCAAGATGCCATGGACCTCTGGGTATTACTGAGGCATCTCCATGAAGAGAGATGATTAAAAAAAGAATAAAAAGAAGAGTGGGAGAAACAGTGCAGTGTGTGTGTGTGTTGAGTACAGTATGTGTGTGAGATTTTCAGATGGCAAGACATGTCAAATAGGGCCCTTAGAGGAGGAACCCTGGCTGAGCTTCTTCACAAACTAAATGTCTTAAATTCCACTCCATAAATGCTGTGGGGCCGATTAAAGGGATGATTACACAGGCAGTGGGGCACTCATTAAAATATACCACAGATAACAATGGCAGTGTCATCATTTATATTCCCACTGCTATATCATCACCAGTTTTTGCTTAAATATAGGCAATGTTGAAATATCTTATCTTAATATTACCCTGTGTTTTTCACGTCTTAGTTCTTTACATCGATGTGCAAAACACATATTCTATGTATTCCTGAGAATTTTTTAAAAATCCCTCACTGGGGGTTTGCTCCTTGATATCTCTGCTGGAAAATACAAGCTGGGATTTAGTAAATCTCTCATCATGAGCTCATTAGTCGATGCTGGAGAAAAAAAGATGAGAGATAGTTGTGCTGACTCTGTAGGAGCCCCGGAGGTGTGTATGAGTGTGTGCTTGAGTTTGTCATTTTGTGGGGACATAAATGTGTTTACACAGCCACATTGTGGGGGCTCTCTTTCGGGCACAAAAACAAGTCCCTGTAATGTGAAAAACTGACGTTTTGGGAGAAGACCTTGTTTTACTTTAGGATAAGTTTACTCTCATTGGTCAAAAAAAAGCACACCCACTGTCAGTTCTAAGGTTTTATATTTCAGGGCACGAATAAAAATGTTTCTAGCCCCTAACAGGTATTAAAGACAACATTAGATGAACAAAAACACATGAAATTACACACCATTACATATCATTATTTATTTAACAGAAATTAAACCAGAATGAAGAAGTACACCCCCGTGATTCAGTAGCTTGTAGAACCACCGTTCACAGTAACAGCTTGAAGTAATATCGTCTGCGTGACTTAATTAATTTTTTAAATCATTATGAAGGAATTATAGGTCACTTTTCTTTACAACGTTGCTTCAGTTCATTGAAATTCCATTTATGCACAGCTGTCTTGTGGTCCCACCATAGCATTTCACTTGGACAGAGGTCAGGACTTTTCATCACTGCAACAGTTTGATTCTTTTCTTTCAAAGTCTTGCATTGTGTTGTTGTGTTCAGATGCAATTTTTCAAACCTAAGCTGTGCTGCCGCGTTCTTTTTAGAAAGAAAAGGCTTTTTTCTGCTAGCAGCCTTTCCAAACAAGCCATGATTGCTTAGTCTTTTTTAATTGTGCTGAACTTTAACATTTAACATGCTAACTGAGGCTTGTAGAGTCTAAGATGTAGTTCATGAATTTAATTTTCAGTTTCTCTGAGCATTGAATGTAAAAATAAATAATGATACTGTGTAATATATCTTATTTTGGAGTTTAATTTGGATTTTAAGACCTGCTAAGAACAAGATTTTTTTTACTATGTCCTGACACATAAAACATTGACATTTAAAGAGGATTTACTTTCTTTTTTAATATTGTTTATGTTATACATTTCCATATATCTATCTGTATATTTGAAGTTGTAACTGGAAAAGTAATGCTTGTGTTCAGTGTTCATTTTATAGGAACTGTGTGTGTGTGTGAGCTGCTCAACTGTCAGCCACAAGGATTTTATCTGTATTTCTTTCTGGAAGTACCACCATTGTACTGTGATTGATTTCTCAGTGTTGCCACAGTGCCAGCTGACCAGCTGAGGTTAGTCAGGCAGGTTGAGCAGTTCCACATCATCATTCTCTACCTGCAGTATAGTAATGGTGAAACTATCATTTTTCAGATAAAAAGACTTGTTCACTGTGTTGGTTTTCTTTAGAGCGCATTACAAAAGAAGATTTGGGGCTGAAACAACAAGTTAATTGGATTAGACAAGTAATTAAATGGAATGATAATTAGTGCGGCATTTTATATAATGCTTTTCTAGTGTTATTAATTAGCCAAAGAATTTGTACACTATAAGCCAAGTACACCCACATGCACAATAATGTTGTTCTTTATGTATCACAGACTCATAATTTGGGGTCCAGTATTGACTAAGGACACTTCAGCATTCCTTAATTGAATAATTATGGCAATTATTGACAGTAACTATTACTATTAAAGATTTAAATATTGGTTTGTATGTATTAGTGATGCACTGATAAAAATAATAAACCAAAGACTGCTAGAGAATGATATTCACCTCACTGAATGCCATCAGTCAATTGGCAAATAAGATTAATCAATGGCAGCCACTAATGCTCTTTCTTTCTTTTCTTTTTTAAAAGATGCATATAAACAGATGTGCAGCAGCTGTCATCATTTCTCTGCTACTGCAAAGAGAAGCAGCAGCTGCTCTTCTTTTGTTTCACATTTACCAATTTTACTTGATCTTTGTTTTTCAAACCCATATCTCTGAAGCCTTTGTCCTTATTATCTCCATGTCAGCACTTCACTCGATGTAGCTAAGGAAGGCTGCATGTGTCCTGAGGGCTCTGTCCAGCTTTAGTGTCCCACTAGTCAAAGCTAAACACCTGTCACTTCACAGCTCTGCTTCCGTCCCCTTGTCACCAGCAGCACTGGGGGTTTGATGGGCCTTGTCCCGGCCTTTCAGTGTCAAGGCATATGAAACTCAGAGGACTTTCCCCTTCCGTTTCCTTTTACACACACAGTGAAGCAGATAATCTAAGAGTTTGTGTTTTTGTGTGTGTATGTGTGCCTTAATGAGTTCTCTCAAGTTCAGCTTAAGATCTGTTATTTGTGTTGGTGCACTGACTGATCTAAAGATTTTTTTTAATTTTTTTTAATTTTTATGCTTTATTTAGTGGCATAATCAAGATGACTTTATACTAATAATCTTAAAGAAATTAAACAGCATAAACAAATTCTGATCATCAGAGTGCTGAGAGCTACGCAGCTGTGCCGTTTTGCTGCCCTGATTGCTGTGGTGACAGTTGTAAGAAATTGCATCATTAAAATAACCACTTTGTAGGGTGCCCGCGTTAGTGCTCATAAAGATATTTAGCTCTATAATCTGCTTATCCCATGATAACATCCTAGAGAAGCTGGCTACTAAGTTAACGTCTTAATACCATAAGAGGAGATTTACTCGGCTTGGTTACAGTGACCAGCTTTTAGTTTGAAAATCTCTTTACTGTGACTGCCATATCTTAGGAGTGAGAAGGGAAACATTTTTGCTTGTAATAAGTACTACTCCGTGCGGCTCTAGAATTTAGAAAACCTAGAGCTTGAAGCCAGCGTACTGTACTTTAAGTAAATTTTAAAAGAGACTGGGAATTTTAAATCATGTGAGACCAAAATGTTGATATAAAAGAACAAGAGCTTGTCTACATTAAATAAAGACCGCAGGAACAAACATCATAATATACTCTAGTATTGAAAATGTCATGATATCCATAATGCATGTCCTCACACAGAGCATATAGGGTGCAGAAAATTGTAACTGAGCTATATCTCCATATATGTTGAAGACATATATAAAACAAACTAACAAACAATAAACAAAATTGTGATTTTGCTGTGGTTACCATAGATACCCAGTGTGCTCTACAGGACAGAGACTTCACTGACAGAAATTTTTAGACACCAGGCTTGTTCCATAAAAGCAGAATAACAGCTCTATCAAACAAACAGCACCCGGCTGAAAACACCAAAGGGGCAGTGAAGTACAGAGAGAGCAATCCACCTAAACTGAGAGCCTCTCAAACATTTATTACATCATATTTTGTCATCTAGAGCAGCTGAAAGTGTTGACATCTCACAAAGCCTGAAACACTTTTGTTATACGCAAACCGTGTGAAGCATTAGGCTTCAGTGTAGGTAACAAGTGGAACAAATCCCTGCTATATTCCACTTTACATATACAATGCATTTTGCAGTTTGTAACTGCTAAAAACACTTCCTTTTCTACTACAACAGTTCATTTTCGTGTGTAATGTTAATATATATATATATATTTTTTTTAAATTGAAAAGACCGAAGTCCATAGTGGCACCGTAGAGACAACAAATATATAGCAGATCTCACCAAGAACAGAGGGTAGAACAATTCATGGCTCTCTGCTGAATTCATGTGAAAGTGCTACTTCGTCAATTCTGTGTAATAGCAAAACAGAAAAATTCCTCTGTGTGGTGGGACACACTAAAAATAGACAAAGTAGCCAAGGACAAACTTTTTTATGAACTTTCACAGGAAAATATCAATAGCAGCAATATAAAGTGAGGCATCAGCAGAAGAAGAAGGAAGGGTGCACTGGGAGTGCCTACAGTGTGGCAACTGTGCAGTGTGGAACTTCTATTATAATGCATTGCTGCAAATAATGTTATGTTTGCAAGTGCCTTAGATAACCAAAGTAGCTTGATAATCAACATCAATCCTGAGCTTAATAACAACTCTATAGACTTGGGATTAAAATTTATTTTTGGTCATAGTGAAATTTAACATTTTAAACCATTTTAACAGTTATTTCTTTTCTTAAGGTTTCAACCCTCAGTTGTATATTTGTATATTGTTATATATATTTTTTTTTCATTTCCAGTGGGTGTTTGCTTTGGTATCCATTTATAGATTATCATGGTTTGCTTATCTTTTTCATGGTAGCTTAAAATCCCAGGGCAGCTATGGTTGAGTCAATACCTAAATGATTTTGATTTGAATGTTTATACTGATATCACTAGGGGAAAAAGTGCAGATGTCATGTAACTTTAGTGGGCACATCAATCCAGTGCAAAATGGAAAGGCGCACAGGTGTTTAGAGCAGAGCAAATTGTGTCTGCACAAATGTGACATGAGCAAAAAAATTTTTGCTCCTGGGGGTTTGTGACTCTTCTTCATAAGCATACACTTACAAGACAGAAAAGGAGGGAACCTATGGAGACAATGTGCCTTGCCGTCTGTCCTCTGGACTATAACATGGCAGGGAGGATTGTGCAAATACGGTTAAAAATAATGATGCTGACTGAACTAATTATATTTCTTGATATTTTGATGTGTTCGAACACTTACATTTAAAACCAACAGCCGTTGCTGTGTATTCAAATAAAGAAAAAAAATGTAATTAACAAATGCTGTAGACAGAATTTTTATTTGCCACTACTGCTGTCTGGCTCACTTTCTTACAGAATTTGGAATGACTTCAGTAGACCCTGGCTTTATTCATAATTCCAGTAGCTCTCTCCTCACGTTCATCACTGAGGAAGCAGTTGCAGTGGCTGTGTTGTGTCAGGCTATCTGTCTCTTCCAGACAGACTAGTCATGCATGTGGCTCAGAATAGAGCAGCTGGGTTGGCTCTTAGACTGGGGCACTGAGTGCTGTATGTGGTCAAAGAAGAGCAGGCAGAGATATGCCCTGTTAAGCTGAAGCCACACATGGCCCTGCTGAGAGCCTGTATCAACTATTCAGCAAAGCTAGAGCTGTAAGAAGTGGAAAGGCAGTAGTAGAATAAGAAACAGATCGCCAACAAACTGGAAGAACATGACTGAACACTCTGTAGTACTCTGTATATCCTCGTAGTCAGTCGTATGACTAGCTAACCAAAACTTTATAGAACCAGCCTAACAAAAGCACACAAAATTTTCCAGAAATGCATGTCCTCAAAGACACAGGCGCTCATTCCACACCTTTTAGATTAAGCAGCCATGTGGAGTATTGTTCTAGAGGCACAGGTATGAGTTTGGAGCTCTGCTGGAGTGCTTGCAGCACCAGAGTGCAGGGCCACAGGTGTTCTGAAAACAACAAAGGCAGACCAATCAATTAGGAACATAAATAATCCTCAACAGACTCTGTCCCAGCTTGTTCTGTCTATGATTGATTCTCTGCATGCTACCAATGGTTACAACGGATCATTGGCTCATTATTTCAAGAGTCACAACCTTCAGTTGCACAAATCTTTTAAAAACCAGCTCTTTATCTGAAATAACATGTATACAAACGGAGGATATTGATCACTGGGGTGCGATTCAGTCTGACTTCTCTGAGTTGTGAAAGTGGAGTTGAGGAGCTGCCCGTGAGTGGAGGAGTTGGTAACCAATAGACTGCTTAAGCCCTCAGGCAGTTTTAGTGTCTTCATCATCTCTGTGCCATATGCATCCTGATGACTTGTGCTCCTTCCTTTAACTTCTTATTTTGTCACATCTATTTTTGTTTATACTGATCAGTGTTTCCTTACAGGTACCCAGCATAGCTAGTACTTGCATGCTACGTGTCAGGAAGTAAAACTTTGGACAATGTCTAGACTTGAATCGCCAAATGTGTGAAAATAGTTACTTGCTTAAAGCTTTTTCAGTTGCATGGATCTGATAAGTGCTCTAACATTTGAATCATAATGTTCACTTATCCGCTAATTCTTGCAGAACGAATGTGACACTCTTTGGTAACTCTTTGTGTATGAGCTACTGATGGGCCAAAAGTCAAGACATCAAGGATACAGATATCAAGGATAGCTATAGGTTTGGAGGTGAAGTACATTTTTAAAAAGCTGCTTCAAACAGATGAAAGCACCTGTTTTGCTCAGCATTCGTTCAGTGCTTGTAGATGAGTGGTGCTTGTGCATACATTAAACACAAAATTACTGACAGGAAAGGTTATGTGATCAGAGATGTTTTTGAAGGTACATCCACTATTCTTTTTCCAATACTACTCCAAGGACGTTCCAGAGTGTTTAAACATACCATGTCTCTGATACTGTTTTGTTTTTGTTTGTTTGTTTGTTTGTTTGTTTTAATTCAAAAACAGAATGAAGGCCAGTACCCGCTCTTTTTAGAATAATTCATTTATCCTCATAATACAATAAGAAGGCAAATACTAAAAACGACTCTGTTTACTCTGTGTGCACAGTTTAAAAGAAAAAAGTCAATAGATTTGTTCTGACTTTATGCTTAACTCACAAATTTCTCACAGAACTCCCAGAAAGAAAGAAAAAAACTTTTTCAATTTCTTTTATTTTTGCCTTTCAAGGGGCAGAACATTGCAATATAGTCTCACAAACTTCTTACAAGATTAAACCTTGATTTTAATGACATTTCATGCATGCCTCTTGAGTCAGCAGTGCCTAGAACAGACTAGTCTTCAGGTAAAACTGTTATTTTCATATCACTCAACATTAGCCTGTCACTCACTTGTGATCAAAACAGTCCGGAGAACATTAACTTACATGTTTCTGAAAATTTGCCTTAAATCCTGCCTCCTTGGTCAGTGCTCAGGTTATCCAAGAGATGCCTGTTATGAAAAAGAGCCCATGTTGCTGGCTTGTCAATAAAGAATACATCACGACTATACCAGCCGACTTCATGCCTTAAATTGTGAACACGCTACAGGACTGAGAAAGGAGCTATTTTTCTGTATTTGGTTCATTTGTCAGGGCAGGTTGAATGCCCACCCCTCCCCACCTGCAGACCAAATGGAGTCTGTCACTGTTTATTCGTCTTGACTCTGCTCAAGAGTGGAGTCTCTTTCTCCAACCTTTCATTACATCAGCAGAAATAGGACTGAGCTCTCTTTCTTTCTCTCCTGTAACCTTGGCCACTCTGACCAATCACAAACAAGTCTCTTCTCTTTTTTTTTTTTTTTAGCCATGCTTGTTATTACTTTGGCAGCTGACACACACAAGTAATACCATGAGAGGTATGGTGAATGTCTCTCTTTGGGGAAAACAGCAGACTAATTGGTTCCATCTACTCTTGAGTAGATGTTCCAGGAGCTGAACATAATCTCATTAGGCAAGCAGCAGCCGCGGGGCTGTGTGGGGAGAAAAAGGCAGTCCCCTCGCCCATACTGAACTGGCCAGAAGCAAAAAATACTCCTATGGAGACTGCTGGACATATGAAAACCATGTCAGCCAGGAATTGCCAGCTTGACAGCTCTTTGTGTATGTGTGCATGTGCATGTTTGCACTGATGTGAATGTAAGAACCCAAAATGGACCTTGTTACTATTTCTGAGACTCCAAGTGAATGACACAGGTGCAGTCTAGGGTTGTTTCCACAGTGATAAGTTTTGCCATCTCCAGTAGTTGCAAGAAAACCTTTGCAAATCCTTTGTAATAAGCAGGATTACAGCACTGACTACTCATAAAATGAGGTTTGCAAAAGCATTAACAGCAGTCTAATTACACTCTAATCCAAAATAAGATAAAGTCTCAGTAAATAGGGGAAATTAAGCACTAGCATACCAAGAAAAGCCAAGTGTAAGTGTAAAACACGTGAAGAAATCTCAACAAATGGCTAAAATCCTGGTTCATGTGTCCATTACAAGGACAATATTGATAAGAATGGTGCTAATATTAAATGATGGACTCCACAATCCACTGAAAATGAGCAAATGAATAAATAAAGTTTTACTAGTTATCTGGAAGGAGCATCATGTTTTGTGGTTGCATATGGGGTTGCTTTGTCTTCAGCAAAGACATTTTACAGGGGAATATCAGAACACAAACTCACTCTGGGTGAGGTTAGTAATGCAAAAGGACAAAGACTATAATCAGATAAGTGAAGTAAAAACAGGATGGTAAAAATATAATTCAAGTTTGGAATAGCCCACTCTGACAGTAATCCAGGTTAACGTGAAGCGGCGTAGCAAAAAAAGACATGTTCCGTTTAAAAAACAAACAAGGTTTGCATTGTTAGTGATACCTCATTGTGTTCAATAACTTTGTTAAGAGTGCAGCTGTATCTGTGTTACTAGTTTACTCAGATCTTGCTTGTCTTTATTTTGCAGAAATTCTGTTTTCTTGAAGGTTTTTCTTGCAAGTGTGTAAGCACTTAATCTTGGTAACACTACAGGTGCCAGAACACTGAGAAATGCATGTGTCTGAGAGGTTATTTGTGCAGAGGCTGTTCAAAGGTTAGGCTCACAGCTTAGCCAAAATTCTTCTTACCATAATTGTCCCTGAAACAGCTCACTAAAAGGGCTATTTACTTGGCAAGATTTATGCTTAAGCATTTTATTATAATTTAAGAATCACTTTCTGTTTTGTTCGGCAACTTAAATTCAGCCAAAGAGTTTTTTCAGATGAATATCAAAGAAAAACCTTAGCAACAAAAGTTGACTGCATTTCATTTTTCATTCATGGTAAAATCACTGTGGACATGCATTATGTCTTTCCAAATTATAGAGGGATGGATCCTATGATGTCATGTATGGCTTTACTCTTTGTACGTGCATATATCTAAGTGCAGGAGGTAAAAGAGAAATAGCTTTGAGTGGCAAATACCGTCTACCATTTAGACATGACAGAGGAAAGGCCACTCTGACACATAAATCTAGGCAGTTGTTTACTAGAAAATACAGGGTTTATTTAGGCACAGTTTTTTTGAAGTACTTTATTTCCTCTAAAATGTTAAATGTTCACAATTGTTTCTACCCCTATAAACACACTCTTGGTTTTCCATCAATTATTAACAAATCTGCTTTGTAAAGAGCATACTCTTCAATTTTCAGCCTCAAGTCTTGTCACTACCAATCACTCAGAGAGCCAGCGTGATCTCCCATTCGTTTTTCTAATAAAGCCTCTTGCATCTTCTGGTCTTACACCCAGTTATTGCTATGTCAGGGAAAGGAGACCATCATCATCACTAATCATTCTCTCAGCCAGCAGGTCTGACTAAGTACTCGGTTGATGCTATTAAGGTACTTGTCAACAGCACTTTCCAGAGTGTGCAGCCTTTGGCTTTCAATCTAATCAGCCTTGATGGGAAGCCTGCCGACACCACACAGGAAATCTTCACCTCCTGCCCATCATACGTGGGCATTTAATGTCTGTCCTCACCTACCTGCACAATTAGGCATGAATCCAGTTTTCCTTTTCATCTTGTTTTTAATTAATCAAGCTCTTATAGGAGGAGTTGTTAATGGCTTATGTTGCTCAGTCACTGAAGAGCTCCAGATTTTTGACTTAATTTATAGTATGGACTCTGCTGGCGACTTATCTGCCTCGTTAGACATCCAGTCGCCTGACAGGAAAGATGGACAGGTCTGATCTATTTTGGCTCAGATGAGAAGGCAACAAGCATCAGATTACAATCTGGATTTCCTGCAGTTTTTTTTTCTTTTTAACTAGAGTGGCTGTCAGAGTACTAGCATCCTGATTTCATTGCAAACAACAGTTTTGCAGTCAGGTTCTTCTGCACTACCATTGCCCCTTTGACTATCTGGGTCTGTCTGCTCATTTATCCCTTAGTCCTTCCAAAATCATGGTGTCATAACACATTGATAACTTCAGTAAAAATAAATGCAGCTGTAAAATTAAGACAACAATGAGGTTGTTGGAGTTCCACTCCAGCTAATGCATTTTTTTATTGTCAGAAGAATTCAGTCTGTTCTGTCAGTATATATCTCCAAACCAGAAAGTTATTTATTTATTGTTATTTATTGACTCCATTCTAGGAAAAGATGTGAATTAATAGCCATAGATGGATACAACAATAAAAGGAAAAGGAGAAGCTAAATATTTTGCAGCAGTATTCGCCAAATGGAGCAGAGTGTAAGACTGCATATAGAGACCACTCAGCCTATTAGAGAGGATACACTATAATGCCAGCAATGTTTTTACAAGCCTTCAGTACTTATAGTACCGAAGGACTTTATTGCTCGACAGATTTCACTGGGTTTTCAGTGGCAAAAAAACCCCACCTTTGAATAAGGCACTGATGAGACTGAACAGTGTGGTACAGTCTTATGTGTCAAATAGATGTAAGTTGTACATATACTGAGGCAAAATTAAGATGCACATATTTTAGATTTGATGCATGGAACCAACCAAGGTGAGCCTAATAACATTTCTACAATGAAAATTTAAATGACGCTTTCAGCTTTTTGTTTCTCACATTATGCATGCACGATAATAATCACGCCATTTTTAAAAAGTCTTTATTAGCTGAAATACTTTCACCATAGGAGGGTACTATCATTCACTGGAACGTGCCTCTTCTTTCCCAATCTGAAGAACTATGTTGTTACCATGGTAACCATATCCTTATCAGACTTACATGAGCATAATTTAAGCTGCTGACGTTTATTAGAAAAATGCAGAGTTTAGGATTCTAGGTCAGAGGAAACTTGTTCAGGTGTCTTTATGTGTGTCATTTTTTGGCATATTCATGTCTTTGCACGCTTGTTCAATAATTGTGAAATGATAGCAGATATGGCATCTGTGCAATATTTTCATGCATGACATATGTGCAGTATCTGTTTAAGGCATCTGTGCAATATTTTGATGGATGCATCTGCGTGATATTTTGATACTGTTGATATTTATTTTGCTGCATGTGTTTATAGATCTGGCTGTGAGTCCCTAATGATAATGATAGGTTTATACCTGCTGCATGGAGTGCATTCACTCTTTACTGCCCGGAAATTATTATTCTTCTGCTATAAAAAGTAGATTAAATAGGACATGAACTTAGTGAACTTAGTCATTTTAACTGGACCTATTGTTGCTCATTTCCAGCTACATATTTTTATTCTTAGACTCTACTAGAGTAGCTCGAAATGAGTCACCTTTCAAAAGAAAAAACTAAACTTATTTGTCTTAAACTTCTGGGCCATGGTGCAGATCCCTGCTCGACTGAAACAAGCCTTTTTAGCTCCTCTACCTTTTAGGTCACCCTCCATTTAAGTCAGATTTTTTTCTGATCTGCTGGTGCTCACAAGATGACTATATTAGGGATATACCTTCTCCCGCTATCATACAGAGCCAAGAGTGGGGGAAAAAACTGACTGAAACCTAATGTTTAAAGCGTGAACTTTTCAGATCACAGGGGTAAATTCCACATATGCTGGCCTCATTATTTGAAACTTTGACCAAGTTTTGTTTTAATATGTACCGTTGTAACAGTGGGAGGAAGTAAGGAAAACATTATGGATTCAAAAAATCAATTACACTACTTAAAATGAAACTTTAAAGTGCTTTTGTGTGAATGGTATCATCCGTGCCATGAGTTAACACAGCATGTATATAATTCTGCAAACACTGATATAATTATGATACACATATATAGTCCTGGGAGATAAAGGGTCTAATGCAGGATCTCAGCTATTGCTAGGACTGGACTCTGGCAATTCTCTGGACAGAAACCTTGTGGCTGAAATCTGCTAGAGCCACTCTTTAGGTTTATAGCTCCAAATGCTCCTATTATTGCTGGAACCACTTTGAATTTTACCTTCCATATCTGCTCCAGCTTTTCCTTCAGAACCTGGTACAGTAGTTCTATTTTTATGTCACTTTGTCTGGTTGATTGATATTTAAATAAATTGAGTAAAATGGTAAAAAGAAAACTGTGGATTATATAGATGCCACTTTCAGCTGAGACCGGGACAGTTTGCTCACAAAGTACTGTACAATCGATTGGGACATAAAGAGTCATCCAAAGAGCTCAGGCTTAATCCTTAGAGGAGTGAGCAAGCTGCTTTAACAACATGTGGAGCCAGAGGAATGTTTTGCTTAGGATGAAGTCCTGACCCAACTTCTCTGTTGCTGCCTCCTAAGGGATCAGGACCAGGACATATGATACTGTACTCATTGTTTCTAGTTTATTTATCCCGCAAGCTGCCTCAGCCTTCATGCTGCCTCACCAGCTCTGCTCCACACGGCAACAAAATTATTCTATACAACTCTGCAATAATGCAAGCCTATTCAGAGAGAATATTTTCACACTTGCATGCTTTGAATCTCCTCATCTCCTCATCTGCTCAGTGTCAGGTGTCAGGGGTTTTCCTACATCGTCACAAATCTCTTTCAGTTTACTAAAGCTCAGAAGTTATCTGTGCAAATCTCAGTAAAGGTCTTCCCCTAAACTCCTGTGTTCAATCACTTCAGCTTATTTTCACAGAGGCAAGGAGTGTTCTCATTAGGAACTCAATTATTAGTTCAGTCATACCATTGTCTGGCAGTGTTATTGGCAGTCTAAAATGAATTTAAGTAAAGAAAACAATTCGGATTAAGCCTCGCTAGCAATTAATCACTTGTTTGTTTCAGCAACAATAATTGAGCAGTCTGCATAGGAATTGAATGTAATTCAGATGGTAACATTTGAACTCAAATAAAATATGAAGAATTTGAAATATGAAATGATTCATCCACCTTGATTTCTCCTACAGCTCAAATGAAAACTTGTCCCCTGTTACTGTTAGGACAAAAGAGGATCACTGCTATTATTTCTTTCTTTTTTCTTTTTTTAGAATTAATAGTTTGATTATTGTCTGCTAAAATTAGGCCTTTTTTCAGTTTAGTAATTTAATTTTCAGGCACAAGAAAGTTTTGCTGTGTACACACATCACTGGCTCAAGCAGATCTGGTGAATCAATCGATAAATGGCAGGGATTATGGTTTCTAGATCATTTGAAGAGTTGGCACATGAAATTACCGTTACCTGAGAGGTAGCAAGTCAGATAAGGAATGCAAGAATACTATGGTTAATTGTCTTTTAGGGTTACACGTTACTGAAAGCTGGAGACGGACATTAGAAGGTCAGTGAGGATGCTTGTTCGCCGTGGTGAGGACCTGACCTTAATGTTGGTGTAATGTTTGCTCTGTTGCTTTCATCTTCATAGATTCTTGCAAGCGAAGTGTACTCATTTTTTACAATTTCTTTTTCTTTCTTTTATATTTGCTCTTGAATACCTCAGTACATGTGTCCTGAACAATCACGACAACTGTAATGTTCTCAGGGCTGAGTCATCCCTTCTGCTGTCTGTCAATGTGCATTTTGAATCAAAGAACTGGCATTATGAGGGAAGAAAAACTGTTTTTTTTCTCTTTGTAAACTTTCAAACTTTAAAAACAGTTTTCTTTCATTGGTGCTTTTAGATCACCGGAGCACAGAGGTGGCTGTGTTGTAACTTCACTAATTGTTGCAAGGTTGCATTCTTGAAGTCTGACACTGACTTGTTTATGCCTGCGTTGCTTTTGTTTTGTTTTTCTTATGTTTTTGTAGGATCGGCTGCAATCATGTTGAAATTCCGCTGAAACATAATTCCACTAATAAAAATTGACAGCAGCTGACTTATGTGCTGTTCTCAGGTGAAAACGATGGCAAACACTGATCTGAGGGGATAATAAAAAGGGAGACGAAAAGGATTACATTGAGTCAGAGTTTCAGTGTTATGAAGGTGGTTCCCTTTTTAACCTTTTTATCCTGAATACATAGCATATTTTAAGCACATTGTATATTTTATTCTGCATAGAAGTTATTTATTGTGACCAATGCTTACCTTTCCTTTAACACTGATGTGGGACAGCAGTCCAGTTTTATGCTGTTGTACAACTACGCAACAATAGTAGTGGAGTTAAGTGTGTGATGGCATGCTCAAAGTGAATAATGCGCCCCCAACACCCCCTAAAAATGTTTTCCTCATCATGTGACAGTGTTATCCCTAAATGCACTTTCTGAGTGTAAGACTAAATAAATCTAGGTTACAGTTTAACACCTGCAATGTGCTTCTGTTATGTTAAAAATAAATGGCAGCAATGAGAGCACACTGAGGGGTAAAATAAATATTCTCTTATGAATTTACAGTTTTTCAGCAGAATTGCTCTCTCGTCTTGCAACACCGGTAGCTATTTTTTCACCCTTCATAGCTCTCCACAACCTGTTGTTCTAACTGACGTAGGCGACACTTGAGCACTTCTTTTTGCATGGAGGAAAACTCAAATGACTTGTCAAATGTCCTCCTTTATGAGTGTTCACAGGACCTGGTTAATAAAGAAAGTTGTAAACACTGTTGTGATCTGACTAGCATTTTAGGTTTTGTCGAGCGGTGAAAAGCTAATGAAAAGATAGCCTGGCGATGTATTTTCTAATGAACAGCATTCACTGCGAGGTAAACTGAAATATTTGCAGTTTTGTGGCTCTGCCGTGTTCATTTATCGGTCACTTAATTGATGAAAGGAACCCATTTTTCCTGACACGGTTATTGCTGGTTGAGTCACACTCTCTATATGTTTATCCTGTTATCCAGGGTTGTGAGCGGTCTGTGTACAAAGTGCTGCTAGAGTTGAGGTATGTAAATATTATGCTCTGAAAAGGTGAACAAGCATGCTCCTACACCTATCTATACATCAACAGTAAAGCTTCTCTGCCTCAGTGTCACTTAGATACTTTTTTTGTGCATCCTTCTGGTGTAAGTCCATTAAATCAAACAGATAATCTGCTGTCTAGCCTAAATGTAAGATGTATGTTTCAGTTGTGGGTGGCTTCTGTCAGTGCAGATATAAAAAATGCAATTGAAGGACAGTGCAGTTAAATAACAGAGAAGTTAATTGTTTCTAATATGTGTTTGACAAAAAATTCTTTGTCTTAAATGTAAGTATGTGTCCCTCTGTTTATTTGTGTGTTTACTTAGCTTACTTACTAGCTTACTTTAGCTTTCCAGATAACTCAGTACTGGGTACATGAAGATGCCTTTGACTATGTTCTTTAATGTCCCATATCTTTGTATTAACCTTGAAATCCACTGGTCCCCCTCTGGGGCTGTATGAGGACCTTGTCAGGCATCCATTTTCACTGCTTGTTGGACCAATTTGTGGCTGGCATTAGGCTTTCATTACAGGCCTCCCAGTGCACGCACACCTTGTAAGATGGGACTTAATTAAGTTTATGCTTTCGCTGGCAGACCCAGGGGCTGGCTGCTTGCTTCTGCTGCCGATTGTTGATTTATGTCGAATCCTCAAGGACAATCTGCTTCTTCTGCCACGGAGCAGGGCAGGAAAACAAACAGTAGTTCACTGCCAGCTGTTTGGGGATCATATTTCCCAAATACTGTCTTAGTATTCCATTTTTTTATCCTGTGTCAATCCCGTGTCATTCGTTCTTTTGCCCTCCTTTGAGTCAAATTTAGGCTACTGAAATAGCTAAAGTTGCAAACGCTCGATCCTCTAGTCGCTGTTAATTATTCTACGCCGCTTCTTTCTCGAGTGTTTTCGAGGATTCCTAGAAGATACTTCATGTTCTTTTCATGTATCTGCGTTGATGGGTAGTGCGCAAATGCACTTCAGATATTCACTTAACACTAATCAGCCATATAAGGTCGAAGCTTTTCTCATGAAGCTGGAGGTTATCATCAAGGCATGAAATCCTACCTGATCACAAACACTGCTTTTCTTTCTCCTGGTAGGATTTGCAGTGTGATTGTCTGGGAAATATAAACACAATGTGGCAGAAAGATATCATGGTATTCTGATTGACAGAATGTAGCGCAAACAATGGCATACACAGTTAGGGATGGTTTTTGTTATGTGCAGCATCATGTTTCTTTTCAGCTCTTTTCTTAATATGACTCAGTAAAATACTTCTAAATATTATGAGTGCCATTGTGTCTCTTTATGTCCTGTCCTTATATCTGTTTGGCTCAAGAATTTCCACAGAAGAACTGCGTATTGTTCATTATAAAGAAAAAGACATTTGTCTGTGCTGGGCTCCTCTTTGATGTGCTCTTCCCTTGCTGTCAGCCACAATAAATGAGATTCATCTAAGAAGCCAAGCAAGACAAATAAATCCAATAAGGTTTTGTCACTCACTCTGTGTCCTTCAGTGACGTTCTCTCTTCCTCTTTCCCTCCTCTCACGCCTTAGCTTGTTCCCTTCTCCCTTTATTCTTTTGCTTATTCGTATTCTCTTTTTGCTCCTCCCTAGTGAATCATAGCAATTGTTTACCTTTTCAGATGGAAAAATGGTGCTTGGTTTAATAAGCAAATGTACCACTCCACCACACTGCCACCTCAGGGAGTCTTAAAGAGAGCTCGACTGCTTAGCATTTTTGTCTGTTTTGGAAGGTACTGATGTTTGTGTAGTGCAAAGCCCAAAAGAGTGACAGAGTAGCAGGATAAGGTCTGCCAGATGCCAACAGCACATCCATCAGCACATCCATCAGCCACCTTCCTGACACATCTGCCGTGCCGAGGTTCCTGCTCTGAAGTCTGGCAGGCTGCAAGCTTCCCACAGCTTGTTAATGTACCACATTACGCTGGGCACTGGTACAAAAGATGGCTGCTCCTTTTTAATGTGTATCTGCTCATCTGCGACATGCTTGCACTACATTTAAGCATAGGCTCGAAGAGCAGGATCAAACCTGTAGCTACACCAGGAAAACACAGCAATAAAGAAAGAGTTGGGTCTATGCCCGGAAGACTCTTTGTTCATGTCACAGGGTTACTTGCACAACATGTTCTTACACAACAAAAAGCGACTCAGACACAGGAAAGGGAATGTCACAGATTACAAGTATTGGTGTGCAAACTTTGAGCCCATCTGTGATTAAACTGCTTTTTGACACTAATTAGATATGTTGATGTGAATGCAGCTGGGACAAGACCTAAAGGAGCGGAGCTCTGTTGCTGCTGGTGAAGCTGAGAGGTGAAGTGAAAAAAGTTTTTTGTAACAGCGTGAAGAAGCCAAGCCTGTGTCCTCCCCAGCAGAGGATTCCTGTCTTACTAATTGGCTTTGATTCTAGGGTGTAGTGTAAGCAGCGGTGCTTTGAAAACCTGGTGTGTGGTGTGACTGAGAATGTTCCAGGGCCCCAATACAAAGACATTACATGCATTATTGTTTTAAAAATGGATTTGTTATTCTGGCTCACCCATCCGTGACTAACTGTTCCTATTTGTTTGTTGGGAATGACGGCACAAGTGTAGCAGCATGGGGATATACTAGCTCCTTAGTCGACAATCCTGCGAGAATATTCTTGTGAAACACTGAAAACAACACTCAACAAGCTAATGACTGGCTTGACAGAGTAAACAGACAAATCAGCCCCATTTAAATCATTTATCCGTGTCACAGATATGTTTGTTGTTTTCATGATATATTAAAGATATAAAAAAAACTTTAACCTTTTATTTTTTTCAACATTTTTAGTTAAAATGCAAAAATGTTATGAGCAACCAAAACTCTTTTAAAACAAAAATCACACGTGGAGCTTGGTGGTGGTTTTGCTGAGAGATTTTTAAAACCTAGTGTATGGGAAGTCTCTCTGTTAGGTGAAAACACTGCAGCCTGTAATGATATTTAATAATCTCAATTGAAACTGCAGGATGTTCTTCAAGCATGTGTGCACAGTAAAACTGCATCGATTCCATGATTAGCTGCAAGTGCGGTTTTAGCTTTCGTCGCCTGACTCACTGAATAAACCAGATGTGCATTCTTGCGTCTCTGTAGAGCTGTAAAATAAGTCTGTGAACATATCGAGACACCCACAGAATCAGGATCCATTAATCAAACTGAATGAATATGCAACAGGGACTGCTAGGATGCAGCCTGCTGTCTGTCTGGCTAACAAGGGTGGTATCCTGCAGCTTCCAACTGAAAGAAAGATATCTTTCTTTTCAATGGACTGAGCTCTGCACAGGGGGCGTGCCAGAGGCTATGTGCTGTTGCTCTGCATTAACTCTCTCTTCTCATTCCTTCACTGTATCTGCTGTGTCTGTATTCATTTACTCACTGACCAGCATCATTATCTAATATGCATCCTGCTTAATCATTTCTACATAGCAGATTTCCATTTTGGAAAGTTACATGGGAAGCTAACTCATTTCCTTACAAAAAATTATAAATTATTATCAAGCACCTAAAACGGGACTGCTGAAGAGCTGTTAATTGATTATAGCCCAAAGGAGCTCTCTTCGCAAAAGCAGTTCATAGGCAGAGTATTCCTTTTAGATACACTTGCTTCAGTTGATCAGCACAGCCAAGTTTTGATAACTTAGCGTTATGTTGTGTTGTATTTTAAAAGATTGTCAGGAATACATGATTAATTAAATCTCTTTTGGTTTGACAGTTGGTGTGAAATGTTTCACAAGATGCAACCTTTAAGCGTTTTTTGAAAACTGA
>NW_005187435.1:2199985-2205912 GCF_000239375.1 Pundamilia nyererei | reverse complement strand
GATATGGCTTTAATTGGTGTCATCAGTCAAGGCAGTATTAACCTGGTTACAGAGAACAGTTATAAAGCTGTTTCTGGGCTTCTTTCATACAGCAGCCAATAAGGACTCTGTCTCCTGAGTGCTTGAAGGAATTCTCTTTCTCAGCTGCAGGGCTTTTCTGTGTTGAGGGCTTGAGAACCTGTGTTATTAAAAAGACTGCTATCTTCCTTCTGCCTTTAGAGTGTGAGTCACATGAACAAAAAAACACGTAAGCCTGGCTTTCCATGTAAATCACCGAGGATTACATTCAAAGTGACATACAGATGATCAATACGTCTCTGTTATCCCCTTCCCAAAAATCTCACAATATGGCTTTTGTAAGTTCATCTCCTCATTCTCCCCCCAAAAATCTGACCTACTTTAAGTTGACTCTATTTTCTCACTGTTTCTGTGAGGAAGAAGGGGAATCTGGGGGTGGGCAACTGCAGAGCTCATCTCCCATGCATCTGTGTTTTATATGCAGTCTCAAACTTGTAACTGGCACCATTTTTAGAATATGCACACTCTGTGATTCTTGCATGCCCCTAAATCTAATCAATCACTGTTAAATCAGATGGTATTGTTTTAAAATTATGAACCTTCTTACTTTATTAAAAATGACTTGTTGTCTTGACTATACTCACTTAGAAAATTGCTAAGAGAACTTCTTTCTCTCGAAGAATTGAAGATGCTACACAGAATAGTGGCTGTGATTCTCCTTGTGGTTTAAATGAAGCTGGCAGATTTTGATCTGTGCCATTACTGTTTCATCACATTCGTCAGACCAGACGGGCATCCACAGAGCAGAAACAGCAGCAAGCAGGTGACTGGTGTTCCCATTAGGCTCCTATTCCCTTCAACTGCTGAGACACACCACAGCGTGAGAAACATAACTGCCACTGGAGACAAAGATCTTGTCATAATAGAACAGCTTTCACAAAAAAAGGAGCCATCAGAGTCTGGCATGAACCCTTTAGATCCGCCATTGGAATGCCGTCTATTGCAATGTTAAATGTCCAACATGGATGATGAGTCATTAAGAGAAGGCTGCAGGTTTTGGATGTGTACACATTCAATCCATCAAGTCAGGTTAAATCAGACAGACTGCAGAAGAGTAAAACCCATTCATATGTCTGTATACACACATAGACATTAATCACTACACCATATCTCATTTATTATGGCAGATGGAGTGAGTCTCACTGTCTCTACAGGCATCTGCTATAGGGAGGAACTGTGTGCACTGTGTGAAATCGAATGCATCCTCTGGCCCTGATGAATCAGACGGTGAAGAATGTGTTGGTCAGCTGAGACAACAGGTTTTAATCCTGTCCAGCATCATAACCACCACAGGGACAGTGAGCCATCCATCTACTTTATTTTGCCACCACTATAGATACGCTTAAGCTAGAGAGATGCCTACGGTATCCTGGAACTATCACCTATTGTTTTCCTGCACTGTCGTATATTTAGGCATCTCCTTGCCAAAAACTGTGCAGAATTAAACAAACTCTCGACTAATTGGCCCCAGTATAAACCCAAAACAATACGAGGACGAGTTAATATGCAAAACGGACCAGGTTAAGTATGAAAATAGAAGATAATGATTAATAATGACCTCTTTATTCGTTACGTGCCTTTTTAAACGGCGGTACTGACCACAGGAGTATATGATGAAAATACCTCACAAAATTTTCCTGCCTTGCTTTGGCAGGAAAATAATAATGTTGTCTGAGATATGCAAAGTGGCAAAGTTTAAATAAGCAGACTGCAAATATGCACTAAACTGTGCTCTTTTACAGCTGAACTTTCATCCACTGAAAGCCTGGGCACACGGTTTCTACTCTGCATTAATTTGACAACAACTCGGTGACACTATAAAAGATAACGGTAAAATGTCATATATATCTGTGTCAATGTCATGTATATGTGTGCGTTTCACTCTGAAACACAAGTTGCTGTAACTGTTTCCTGTAGTTCTAGTAATGTAGCATAAAACATAGAAAATCTCTGCTGTAATGCTTAAAAAAAAGATTTTTTTAAACCTGTTTGATCATTGCATTTTACATTTGTAATGATCAGCTCGTCACTTGGTTTAGGAGGGGATAAACAGAAGTAACCTATGGAGCATCTTTGCTTGATTGTGATTGGCTGAGGCACCCGTCAATCATCTGAGGTGACGCTCTTCACTTCAGTTCTGCCAAACATGCCTGGCGTTTGCACAGATTTGGATTTTCAAGGCTCAGTTGTGGAAAGAACAGTGAATCCAATTCCAGGATTATAAATAGTTCTTCAAAACTGATGGCTTGTAGTCTAAACAGACATATTACTCTACTCAGGCTGCTGCTGCCTCTATAGGCAACCCACACCACACCATTATCGTCGTCTCCTCGTCTGGTTCAGTCCATCATACCTTATATCTGCTTCTGTCAGTTCCACGGCCAGGAGACCACATTATTCCACCTCCATGAGTGTTTGAGCTTCAAGGTTGTTCTGAGTCTAGTCAACAGGAATGACCTCTGGCCAGATGTCAGTTGACCTTAACCTCTTTATGCAGACATTGTCATTCCCTCTGGTGATGCTGCCAAAACAATGCAAGTGCACAGAGAACTACAACTGTCTGCTGGCAAATTTGTCAATTTACAGGGTTCATTGCTTGTTAGTTAGGAGTGTATGAGGCGGTGTTTCAGTTAAGATAACCATGAGAGTATTTTTTGGGCTTAGTACAAATAGGCACCACAGATTTTGTTCTTGTCATTTCTCCATTTGTCGGAGACATTGAGCAAAAAAGTAATGGAGTCCCTGTGGAGATGGGCAGCCTATGTGGCTCTCCTGTGGTGTGGGAGTTATAGTAGATAGATAATGTCACGGACCACTGCTTAAAGAAAAGGGGGATATGGGGGGACAGAGAAGAAGATAGAGATACGAAGGCATATGAGAAAGAGAGAGCAGGACTGCAGATAGGAATCACCAAACAGAAGCATGTGGAGCATCAGTGCAGTACAGTATATACTGTACATTTATGCAGCGTCTCTCTTACTCATCACATACTCTGCAGTGCTTAGCTGGCAGGTATTAAATTAAGCAGAACTGTCATTCACATGCTGTCTCATGCTCATTAACCTCATTGTGCATTAATCGCTCTCTTGAAATAATTGTCTGTTGAATCACTGACAAGGGCATATTACCTGCGGACTGATTTTTGTTTTAAATTTTAATTAAGCGTCTACCCTTAATTAAAGAACTCTTTATAAACTGTTTGCTTTGCTGAATATACAACATAAAATGAATTCAAAGAGCAGTTGTCATAAGGGATGTGGGAAGTGGACCCAAATGAAGGACTCTCAGGCACACCAGGTAAACATAAAACTGACCTTTTTATTGAGGTAGGAAGCCAAAGTCCACAAAGTGCAAAAAATCCACAAAAAGAAAACAACTTGAATCCAAGAAATTCCAGAGCAAGACCTGAACAACACAAGGGAGGTTACACAGAAACATTGACAGAGCCTAAATGAAGACCGAGACTACTGTATATATACACACGGGAGGTAATCACGTTAATAGGATACACTAGTATAACAAAATACCGCCGAAACCAATCAAGATCAAGACATGGGGAAGTAAAATCTTGCCAAGACAAAGACTTGACAAGATACAAGAAGACATTAGGAAGCTTAGACTAATCTAAAGCAAAAAAATGAAGTATAAACTAAAACTGTAAACACTGACAAACCAAGATCATGAAATATCAAGAACTAAATGATACTAGAATACAAATGGAAATACACAACAAACCTGACATCACTTAAAAATATTAGTAGTTCAAAGAAATGCATAATTCAAAAGACATAGAAATCCTAACTACAACTGCAGAAAAAATAGAATTCACAGACCATGGCAGCAATTTTTTATTCTTTTCTTTGTCTTCTCATTTTTGATTCTATACTTTGACACTCATAAAGAAACCCTTCATCATAATGATTGCTAGTAAGTGAAGAAAAATGTGGGTGACAAGCAAGGACGAGAGCTTTGATGGCAATATTCAGAGCTTCTTTTACACTGTGTGTGTGTGTGTGTGTGTGTGTGTGTGTGTGTGTGTGTGTGTGTGCGTGTGTGTGCTTGCATGCGTCTGCATATGTATTAGTCCCAAGAGAGGCCACACAGTTGCTACGTGCCTCCCTGGGAGCACATAGAAATGGGGCGGCATGCATGTACTTGTTCCCTACACAGATGGGAAAACATCAATCCACAGGTGACACACACACACACACACACACACACACACACACACACCTACAGTTCTGTTGCCACTACAGTAAATCACAGTGTTGCTGTGTGTGTGTGTGTGTGTGTGTGTGTGCATACATATGTGAGTGAGACACAGTAAGTAGGTCATGCATCCCAGAGTGAGAAAATAGATTCACATTCAACTTAAATCACAGAAAACGAGTTAGGATTCTTTCACCGCGATGAAAAATGTTTTTCAGTTACCACAAAGGGCGACCTGCTTGGCTCATTTATCCGGTTTTGAGGTCGTACTTTTGTTTGTGTGCAGATGCAGTTTTTTGTGTGTATGTTTTTACACATGTAATTATGTTCTTGTCTTACTTTATGTTCTTTAAATGAGTCTGCTGTTCTGGCCAACAATTGGAGCTTGCTTTTGATTTTGGAGGCACAGTTTCAGGTCCTGTGGCGGTGTGAGGGAGGAGGGAGTATGAAGCTCTGATTGGACAGACTCCATTTTTACACACACACAAAAAAAAATCTGGAAATCAGAGATGTACTGTACTGAGTAGAGGGTAACCGTAACCATAGAGTGGATGTTACCTTTCAAGGTACTGTGGTAATAAAGACATCATATTGTATGTTAGTGTGTGTGTTGGTGAGAGACAGAGAGCTATAACCATGTAGTGTTAATACCCTGGCTCTATCGATGCATTGATGAATAAAAAGAGCCTGTTTTATTAATAAACAGACCTTCTTGCTGTCATCTCACATGAAGAAGGCTCTGGGTTCAAGGTGCTGCAAAACTGACGCCATTCTGTGTACAATATACATGTTTTGCATTTGCCTGTCCACATGCTTGGGCTTGGTTAACTGGCAAAAATTAATGGTCCAGGTACAGGCTCAAGTTCACCCTGGCTGGATGAGCAGTTAAGAAAATAGATGGATGATTTAAAAATAGTAACATGAGTTTATTCATTCCTCATCAGATGGAAACTGCAGACTAGTAAACATGTTCTAGTTGGCCTTTCAATGATTTCAAAGGAATTAATTTGGTTTAACTCCATCCATCCATTCTCTTCCAGCCTCCATACAAACTCATGGTGGTCTGTGTTTGTGAGCTCTCTGTGTGCATGCTTTAAAACTGCTAAACTAATTGCTGGTTATAATAGGACCTTAGAGTTTGGATGTATGTGAGAGTTTGGAGCTGTGAGAATGATGATTGTCTTTCTCTCTGTGTTGGCCCTGTGATGAACTTGTGGCCTGTCCATGGTGTACCCTTCCTCTTGCCCTATGTCAGCTTGAATAGACTCCAGCACTCCCATGACCCTGAAGCTATGTTCACACTGGAAGCGTTTCACTCGTCGCACATCACTTTGAAGCTGATGGCTGTTTTTCTGTGGATATTCTAGGTTGCGGTTTCCAAGGTGACCTCCTATTACTACAAGTCCATACGTCAATTAATACTCTTCTTCGCTCTAATTAGCAGTTGCTTGAGTCAATAACCTGGAATTTGAGAATTCCAAATTCCTGATTCGTTTCAGGTTCCACCGACTTCCTGTCACTTCTGGTTATTTCACCCAAATGTCGCTCACTTACTATAATCTCTGGTTGTACTTCCAGTACAATTTAAGTTTATTGTCATATGCACAGTAAAGAAACACGTTTCCGTATACAGTGAAATT
>NW_005187435.1:2197354-2198583 GCF_000239375.1 Pundamilia nyererei | reverse complement strand
GGTGCTTTCGTGATATTTAATGGATCGGATTACATTTTTTATTTTTCTCCGATATCCGATCCAGTAATTTAGGTCAGTATCGGACCGATACCGATACGTAATATCGGATCGGTCCATCTCTAACCTAAACCCTGACTGAGTTACTACAATAATCACTACCTTGTCTGAGACCTATTTGTGCGTATGACTATTGTCCATATAAGCTGATAACATGCTTGACATTAAAAGTCTATATTTAGTTTTTAACAGTAATGTTTTGGCATTATTTGAATTAATTTGACAACATGAACAGTATACAGTGTCTGCTGAATCTCTTCATTGTTACAGTTAAATCAGAGGAATAGTCTTCTTTTGCACCTATAACCTCACCAAACAGAGATTTCACAGAGTACTGACACACACTCTCCCCAAAACAAGAGTTTTGTGGTTGACTAAACCTGACCTCACTGAAAATGCTGTTGTGGTCGGTCTTAGAAAGAGAGATGACAAATCAAAAGTTAAAAGTTGCAGATGAGCCTGACGGAGCTGATGGATTGCGTGACTTAAAGAAAAGCTATGCAGCTGGGTATGTTGCCAAGAATAATTTATAAATTCTGAAAAAGGTTAAAGAGCACAAGCGAAATTGAGCCCTCACTTTGATATGTGGTGAAGATTTTTATATTTACAAATAGGAGGAAGCTGTTGTGTTCCGTACAGTGATAAACTCCTAAATGTGGAAGAGTCCCTCATCATGGGAAGCACTGGAGACAGTAAATGACAGCTTGAAAAACCTTCATGTCTCACGTTGTACCAATTCACTGTTAAATGAGTTTTCTCTTTCCAAAAGTTTGTTGTATTGTTAGAAAATGCCTTGAGGCACTGCTGAATTTGGATTTTATGCAGTTCTTTTATGAATTTCACCCAGCAGCTACTTTACCCTGGCAGAGTGTGTTAACTCTGATTTACTGTTGAGAGTGTGTTGACTCTGGAGCACTATGTATTCACCTTGTAATAAAATGGAGAGAAATAACTACTCTCTGGTTGTATTACAGTATAGGTGAAGGTTTCAATTAAAATATATGCAATGATTGTGCATAGCAGTGCTGTAGCAGAAGAGCAAATAACTGAAGAAAAAAGTATGTGGGAGACTTAAAAAAGAATAAAAGCATGGCTGCCTTCAGGATTGTTTAGGTAAATATTGAAATCATTTTAGCGCAATTTTTTTTTTTTTTTTTTTTTTTTTTTTTTTT
>NW_005187435.1:2098045-2196052 GCF_000239375.1 Pundamilia nyererei | reverse complement strand
TTTCCCTTTTCCCTGCGGTGGGGGGAGGCAGACCGCCCCGACTCCGCAGCAGCAGGAAGGCTCCACACTCCAGACCGCAGTCGGACGGCCAACTCCTCCTCCTAGCCCCCCTGCTCCAGCAGGCCGCAGAGAACAGGGGTGAGGTTTAGCGCTATTTTTAAAGTTGGATTTTTTTTAAAAGCAGTTGAAATTATCATTCCAGTTGCACTGTTTTTCTAATACCACAGATGAATGAATGAACATGGTATGTTAAATGCTTATTTTCTTGCTACACTGTGCTATGAAAATAGAAAACTGCTTCCATGCTATTCAGGTGCTCGTTTAATTTTCCGCCTGCCAATAAGGCTATATGGATAGTTAAGCAGCTGTTGATGTGCTCAATGTACTATTCTTCGTAACAATTATTTATTCATAAATAGATATGGATATAGATATATAGCCTCCTTGTATTTTCTATGTTTACTGGGAAGAGATCTGTTTAGGAAAGTCTGGTGCTTCAATACAAACAATACACACAGCTCTTTATGGCTCCCCAAGTCTATTTAATTATAAAGAAAATCACACACTATTATTGCTTCCCTTTCATTCAAGCTTGATTCTCTCGAGTTATGACGAATGTTGTTTTGAGTGAGTCGATACCTCTGCTGAGATTCAGATCAGGTTGTTCTGTGAAAGATGTTTTTGAGGAGTTAAAAAATCTTTCCATAGCCTTTATCTGGCAGACAGGTCTAATTGATTGAGAGCTCAGTGGGTTGGATAGAAGCCGCACATATACTACTCTGAAGAGTACTTTAAAAAATGTAGTCACTGAAATCACAGACTGTCTTGACAAATGAAAGTAGCTTCATGATAGTTTTATGTAAAGCACCGTATTGCTAACATTAAAAACATACAAGTGCTTGCTTTTATGTGACTTGCAATCAGCCATGGGTAACGTTTTGTATCTTCCTTTAGATATGGCTATTTTGTCCACTGGCACAAAAAAAAGGGGGGTGGGTTGGGGGACCATAAAGGTTGTGGGTCCTTTGCCCATTTAAGCCAGTATCAGCCTTTTAACACCTTAGTTGGACTTAAAGGTCACTTCTCTAACAAACCTCCTCATACATATTCATCCCTCCGATTCTTCAATACTTGGCTTAACGAAAGCCTAAGCATTTCTTTTATACCATCATTTCTCCCTCTTAAATGGAGAAAACCAGCTTCCAGTCCATATTCTCCTTATTTGAGGCCCCAAGCTCTCATCTCCTCAGCCAGTCAACTCCTTCAAGGAGGCTGAGTTTGCACCCTCAGAGGATCTTGCTTGTTTGGCCTTCAGGAAGAGTCAAGTGAGGAAGATAGAGCTAAAAAAGTGGACTGCTGATCTAGTTGGCTAAGAAATGTACTTCAACTCTTCTCTCTGCCCTCAACATTACTTCAGCACCATCAAACTACCCCTAATTAGCAAGTAATGTATTATGGATGCACTTCTAATGGATCTGTAGAAATAACTACACGGATGTATGTGCGTGGGTGTAAATTTGTGCAGATACTAACTCGTAGCTACTAGTGCATGCATGGCTGATATGACACATGTGCATGCCGCATCAAGTGCCCATGTGTTGTCATATCTACATGTGCATGTGGTTCCAAGCTGTTGCATATCGCCATCAGCGTTAGTATCTGGTGCAGCCCAGCTCATTAAAAGCACCCTGCACTCAAACCACAGGCAAGAACAGAAGAGTAGTGGATAATCTCATGAAAAATGTAGGGGAGCAGCAGCCTTATCTCTCGGGCACTGTGCTGGGGTGGTTTGTGTGCTGCTCCAGCCCTTTGATGTAGTCCATTGATCTCCCCTTGCTGACATGTTCTCCCAGGCCCATGGCTGCACCAGCCGGAGGGGTGATTAGCCTTATTAGTGTAATGGAGGGGAGTGAAGGGCTTTAGAGGTGGAAAGGATGGAAGAGAGTATAAGAGGAGGAGGAGAAGAGGGGAGGAGGGATGTTTGGCCGTTGCAGAAGATCATCAAGCTGTAGCAAGATTTTCTGCTTGTAATCAACAAGAAGGAGTGAGAGCGGAAGGGAGGAGGCCAGCTGCAGCAATACGAGTCACTTGGTGACTCGGTTGGGTTAAAGTGCAGCACTGCAGTCCTTTGTTATACTGCATGCCTCACTGCCATTATTTATCTTCTGTCTCAGAGGACGAGTGCTACTGTAGAATGCAGAATTTTGTCTTTTAAGGAGGAGTCGAGAGGATTTGGCCACAATTATGCTGAAAACTATGAAAAGTCCTGGAGCTCTGAGGGCTTTGGTTTAGCTGCCAGCTGGTGTTTCTGAGAGCAGCAAGCTATAGTAGACATTATTTAACATGAAGAGATAGGTCAGCAGGAAAACAAAAAAAAAATGGTAGCACAAAACCATAGGCCAGTCAAACTGTAGTTAGTTAGTTGCATTAGTGCACTGGCAGTGTTGAGATCAGTGAAGGCATGTAGAAATGAATAAAATAAAAATAATAAATATTTTTTTCTCTCACTGAAAGCTGGACATTTTGCTTAGTGATGACAATAAGTGCTATTTTAGAAAGATGATTTCTTATATCACTGAGTGGGTGCTTTCCCAAGCAAGAGCCCAGATTGAACAAAATGATTTCCTCTGGGGCACAGTAAGGCTGACCACTCCTTTACGTCTTTCCCGTCATTTACTGCATAAGCATGTGGATAATGGCTGTGATTTACTGCTATGCATACACTGCCAATCTAGCCGATGGAGCGAATTCCATTAAAGTGCTTTGGTTACAGTGAGAAAGCTAAGTGGTTCAATATCCCTGCTTTCCACACACTGTGTTATCACGCAGAGATGCCTCCCCAGCCACTGTGAAACCAAACATGCATCTCGCAGTGGAGAAGGTGGCCACAGAGGGAGAGACGCAGCAGAGCCTTTAGGAGGAGGCTGTTTGTAGCTGTGGTCAGAGTAAACAGTGTGGAACAATACAGCTGAAGTTGTCCTTTACTCTCTTTTTTATTGTCACCTGCTCCTTATTCGCGCGTGAAGGTTTTTTTTTTGGTACCTGGGTATGGTTTGATTGCTTGTGTATGACTGCAGAATCCTAGGGACAGACGTGGGCATGCCACAGGGCCAAGAAAAACACTGCGAAGCACATAGCTCATGTCGGTAGGAGTAAACTAGCCTGTCGCTCATACGTGTGTCTTCCTCGCTAAAGTCAGCCTCCAGTTCGATCAGCCTCACAGTCCTGCTTAGCACACACCTGGCATTCCTGTCCAAACATCGGAATTGCTTCACTAGTGTGAACAAAAACTTATTACAGATAACATCAAAGTCTGAGATTAATCTATCTAATCTTCTGTCTGCGGCCTGTATTTTTAGTCAAAATGGTAGCTGAAGTAAAATTGAAATTACCCACAAATGGAAAGTCATTACTTTTTACTTATTTAGTTGTTTAGCAGAATTGTTTCACTTACAGCTGACTGTGCTGTCATTTCAGTTGGGGAAAGGGATTTAATTTTCCTTAGAGAACAACATCATTTGAAGCCAACACCGATGCCGTAGCCCTAACATGCCATTTTTCTCTGGTTTTAAGCCTGGAGTCAGGAAAAAACTATAACAGTTTCCTCACATTTACCATTGGCTAGTCCATGGAAGCCTCGGGGGTGCCAAAACCAAGCAAGCACTTTACATCGCAGTTAATCCCGGCCAAGGAATGGGGCGGACAGTCGGTCTTCCTGCTGCACTCACTGACTGATAGTTTTTTAAATGAAAAAATATATTTATATATGTTACACATAACAGTGCCGGGCCAATCAGTTTATTCAGGGGAGTTGAAAAATTTAAACGTCTGAACTTGGACAATAAGAACTACTTTATCTACTGACTTACTTCTGTTCTGCAGTCACTTTAATACTATCTCAATAGGGTCTTGCAGAGCTTTAGGACAGTGGAAATATTGTCTCTGACAGTCTTCACTTTTACTAATAGTGGTAGTAGAAGCCATATTAGTGGTATTAGTATCAATAATAGCAGTTGATGGCGTTTCTGTTTTTCTATTTTATTTATTTATTAACCTTGGCTTATTTGTAAAACATAAACTTCTGTTTTCTCACCACGTTTGTATCTGAGCCCCATATAATGCTCTTCGGAATTGCTTTGGTGGTTGGAAAACGTTTTCAGTCCTAACATTACTCATTACATGCTCCTTTATAGAATGCATATGCTGTATTTCATCCCGGTTGCATGCAACATTACCACCACTTTTTCAAAAACATAATGTCTAGGATGGGGCGAACAGTATATTAATCAACAGCTTCTAACTTTTTTCTCTGTCTGCCTCTTTTTAGGAGCCACACATTCACAGATGGCACACAGATGAAAAGTCTTTTTCTCTCAGTCGCTTTCACTCTTTCCCTCTGCTCACTTATTGTCTCTCAACTAACACACACACGAACACACACATTGTCACCCATTTTGCTTCATCACCAATAGGCCATGAAAAGAGACAGTTTTTTAATGAACAGAGTAAACACTAACAGGACGACAGTCTGTCTTTCCTGGGGACCTTTTCTTTTTCCAGCAGGCTGTAGGCCCCTTGCTGTATCACACCTCAATAATCTCAGGTCAATTGCTTTGACCAAAGCACCTGCTGGCTGCAAGATTGCCTGCTATCATTTTAATGGATCGCCACTCTAGATACACTTTAATTATGCCTTACTTCTGACAAGCTGCTAAGTTTTTGTTTTATGGGTTTAAAAGTGTCAGACAGGTTTAGGAAGTTTAAAAGAAATGCCCTTTCTTCCTTTACCTCTTGAAATCTGCATCTGGCCAATAGTACAGGGAGTAAGTATTTGCTGAACCATGACATCTTGTTTTTTCTCTCACAGCTATTTTCTCATGGTGGCCGGGCTCTCGCTGTGACACGATGACAAGCTGTGTCATGGCCCTGTAGCAGGACATGATTTACACACATACTCATGAGGACACCAACATGCAAAGGGCACATGTTAGGAATGCACACACGCTATGAAACACAGGGCCATGAACACCTCATATACCCACTATTGATAGAGACAAAAAAATATAATCAGACACGTGTTAGTTTCCCTTAAGTCCCCAAGCTGGAGACTAGCATCGCATACCAGCTTCACTACCGCACACCCGCAATTGTCTGTGACACACATTAGGCGCCGTGGCAACCACATCTGTCGGCCAACATCAGCACCGCAGTGGGAGGAAGCATGTGTGGTCTTTTGCTCTAAATTCAACTGTTCTAGTCGTCTTCTTCCTCCGGTCTTGTCCTTTCTGCAAGTGTACTGGGAGATGCTTCTGTCCAACAAAGTACGCTGTCTCCACTTGAGCGCACTGACTCATTTGGTTTTAGTGTGAGCTAGTCGGTGTTTGTTGGAACCACTGCAGGGTAACATGAGTTCAAGTGCCATAATTTGTTTTATTTATAAGTCTAGCAAATGCACTACTACTAATGCCACTCTTTGTTTTCCTTTTATAAAGGCGTTCACTGGATGTTTTTAATGCAGAGCCATCAATAGCAAGTTAAGCAGAAAACGGCAGAGGTTTACTTTTTGTTTAACGAATCTCGAAGCCATCTACATGCTGCCGGCTAGATACCAGACTGGTCAGAGCAGGAGAGCTCTCAAGTCTCTCAGAGAAAATTTACTGTCGCAGCACTGAAGACAAACACCGAAGGGGCAGCATGTCACGATAACAGCGGCTCATCACTCCACCCTGAACAACGCTTGAAAATCATCCAGCTGTAGCCCGGCGATTATTTCCATGTCAGAGTTTGCATGTTAGTGGCTTTATGATTTAATGAGTGAATGGTGCCAAATGTGGGTTTTTGTGTGGAGAGGAAGAGTTCACGTTAGAGAACAGCCTGTGTTGTGGTGATACACTCTCATATTGTATTCTGCCTGCGTGAACGGCTGTCATCCAAGGCAGATCAGGAAGACTAATTCAAAGGGCTTATGCATACTTAACAGCACTCTGTTTGGTTTTTAGCTATTTATTTACACACTGTATCCATGTGCATGAGACTCCCTTTTTTCCTTTTTCTCATCAACCTTCAGAGTGGCAGTGGGAGCTATTTTTGACTCAGACAAAATGGTTGTCTTAACCATTTTATTTTACTACCGAGCATTTAATTTGAAAGGAATTAGGTAGAAAGGAGCAGTTGCTTTTCAAATTTATACATTCCGAGTCTTTAGAGCAATGAGTTATTTGGGAAATTCAAACGTCCTGCTCAAGGATACGTTCATCAAACACTGGAAATCAAAATGGTGCCTCTTTTTTATGAGCAGCTCCTTACAGAATAATGCTGAGCAGCTTCAGCGGCTACATCGATGCTGCGATGTGTCAAACGCTTAGTGACCAGCTGAGATTTTAAGCATCGTGTCCACCGTTGTTTTTTCTTTCCCCTGTTCACAAACATGTTCACACGATGTTAAATAAAACGAGCAAGCTTGAATGAAACCTTTCACTGTTATTCATTGCCTGGGAAAATTATTTAACTTTTAACGTCACACACCAAAAATGCTAATATGGGAGCTGAATCGGAGTAACACATCAGATCTCCCCTTTATGACTGTGTAACCTTGAATATTTTAGGCTTGTGAAGACCTCACTGTGAGTATGATGGATTCTGAAGGTGTGAATTGGACTTTTAAAGCGATGCTACACTCGGAAGTGATAAATGAGCCTGCATGACATGCAACACCCCAGGGACAATCAGTGCTTTAATTGGAGACAGTGAGAGCTGTACTAGCATGCTAAAACCAGGATGGTGTTGATTACACAATGCGCCGCATGTAATCATGTGACACAGAGATCATTATCTTAGTGAATTAGGTTTAATTATAAGCAGTAAAACGCGTTATGATCCTGCTTAAGGTTGCTTAATAACTCAAATACACACCAAAAGTAATGAATATAATCCTTTCTCTTACTGAATTCACTCGACTCTGACCCCAGTTGACTTTATAATTCTTAGTGTGGCGATGTCCTCCATTTGTCATTTCCCTTGAAATTGAAAGAATTTGTGCTACAGCTCTGCTGGATGGACAGAAACGAAAAATGGCAGATAGAAGAGGGGTTGTGGCCGGAGACTGCCCTGGCATGGAAGGACGCCGATTTGGCAACATCGACTGTCTCCCTGATCCCCTCTCTCTAATTCTGTCTTCCCACGACAGAGAACACCCAGCCCCAGTCTCCTATCCATTATGCATGGATGAGCTTTATTGCATTATGTTTTTTTAGGCTAACACACTTAGCAAGCTTGTAGCATGCACAGCCCCTCTTCACCAACTCGGTGAATAATTCAAGGCCAGGGCATTAGGCTTGGAATAGAGGAGCTTAATCAAAGGCTACAGCTTTCAGTGTGGCTCAGCGCTGCCCCATTGGCAGTTATAACCTCAAGCTTGGCACAACATAGATTTTAAAAAGGAAGTTGAATTATCAGGCCAGAGGCAGACTTTGGAGAGCTTTGTGAGCTTTGAGAGACTCTTGAGATTGTAATGTAATTCAGAAATCTTGCGTTCAGCAAACCTTCTTAGTTTTTATTGTGAGCAGCCAGGACACCTTGAACTGCACATGCTGCTGTTGAAGAAGCTGTAAAGAAAATTCAGCTCCGCTACAACCCCTATTTTTTTCTACATTCATCCATAATTCTGATTACTGCCATTTTTTTCTACATTTTTCTGTAAGCATGTTGGAAAACTTACTTACTACTGTGAGTTTTGGAGTATTGTTTAATAATATTGTTATCTAAGTTATCTTTTCAGGAATTTCAAATAACTACCTGGCTTTCAGATTTTAAAACTTCTTCTTCTTTTATTTATTTTTTTAATCCAGTATATTAAAGTGTCCAGTAATTGAAAATGTCTTCATACGTTTTGTTTGGTGTTCACAACTGATTCTAGACTGTTTGGGGATTTAATAAATGAGTGTTGTGCTCGTTTATGTGTGTGACACAACAGCAGTAACTTCAGTTCATTATTCATAACTATTAAAATAAGTATTCCTGCCACAGAGACAAGATTGGTGTGGACTTCATAGTAAATCACAGTCTATATTTTGCAACAATTCATTGTTACAGTTTTACAGGTAAATCATTTGCTGTACAGCAGAATAGTTGACTTGATTTTTTTAACATGACTTTTGTGTTTTAGTCTTAATAAAAGTCTAATCTGAAGTTGTTTTTCAAATTCTGAGTTATTTGCTGTTGGGCCTCAGGCTTCATGGATAAAATTAAGAGCCCAGTCTACCGAAAATACAAAAAGTTGTTTTATTAAAAACCTCTGGTACACTGTCTATTTGACTGGCACAGCTGTTGTTAAGGGCTGTAGAGATGACCTCTCCTTCTGCTTTGGGGAAAGTGAGGAGCTGTGCTAGTGTAGTTAGGATTAAGTGTTACCTTTCTATTATTCAATCCTGATATGACATCATGTCCACTACACTTTGCCAACATAGTTTCAATTTTTCTGCACCCCTTCAGCCGCTCAATCTTATTCCATCTTTGAAACTTTGCAACAACACTCCACCACCCTTCATGTTTCTTTCAATTTTTAGTCTTTTCAGCCCATCCTCAATCCCCTTTGTATGTTATCCAGCTTTCTCTTCCATTTTGCCTCCCTTCAATCCTTCTTTATCTTTCTGTCTTTCTGACTTTCTGTCTTTTTCTCCATCTATTTTCTTTCTTGCTCTCTCTTGCGTGCTCTCTCTCTCTCTCTCTGTTTCTCCCCTGTAAAACGCATCCAGGCTTCCCTCGGGGGCTAATCCTGTTGGAAACGTTTCAGGGAAAGCGGATTATCTGTCGGAGCGGCATGATTTTTGGAGAAAGTTCACTCACACTTGATTAAATTAATCATTGTCCTCCAAAACCCCTCATGGTCTTTCCTTGTGGATACTGGTGGAGATAAATAACTGTCCTCAAACAGCATATTCATCTCTAATTAATTTGGGGTGTTGTGCTTTCTATTTAGGTGGAGGTATGGGCCAATGGTGTTGAGTAACAGAGAATGGGTGGCAGAACTGTCAGGAGACTGTTGGCAGAGCTTTTGTAGGCACACAGACTATTTTAATCTAGCAGTTTCTGCAGGTTGATGCAAAATCTTTGACAGCTTGATTTATCCTCACTTTTTAATTCACCAGTGGATTGCTTGAAGGGGGCCCAGCATGCTTTTGTTAGAGCTAGACAGAGACTAATGCCTGATTTGGTCTGTGCTTTCATAATTTATATAGAGGTGCCAGCATGCGTCATGCTGTCACCGCGGGTATTTGCTGCAGAACACATTAGAGGAAGGAATTAGTGTTTAAATACAGGTGTTGGTGTGTGCGTGTGTGTGTGTGTGTGTGTGTGTGTAGGTGTGTGTGTGGCCAGTAGGCAATTGTTAGTTTGTTGTTTATAGCCCATGAAGAGCAGTGTGGTCAATGAAGCTTCACAGGTGGATGGGATACAACATAACCTTGAGATGATGATAAACTTTCCAGTTCCCTGCCTACAGCAATCGCTCCCTCTCTCCTTCACTTTCAAACCATCCTTTCAACGGAAAGCCCACTGAGGCTCCATTTAACAAGAATATCCTCTCATTACACAACTGCGAAACCTTAAAAGTTACCATCCGTTAAGTGGTTTCATTGAAGGCAATGGAAAAATTCCCTTTCAAAGGAAATAATTACAGCTGGTTCTTCAGGGGTGCATGTAGCGGCAGTGTTTATGGAGCATAATTGCTATGCAGAACAATTACTCCGCAGCAACAATTGGTAGCTTTACCCCACATGAGTATGAGGATTAGAGCTGTGATCACCCCGGGTGTCAAGCACTTGTCTGGGTACGATTACTGAAAAGGTCCAAGGTTTGGAGTGAATCAGCAGCCCTTTGTGTACAGCATCAATAATACGAGGAAGGTGCATGCACATATGTGTTTGTCTTGCCCAAAGGACTCAACTGTAATTTTATCAGCAACAATTATATTTTATTACCAATTTGGTAATATTGATAAATACTAAATATATCATTACCTTAAGAGATTGATGTGAAAATTAAGTAATTTTGTACCCGTAACTTTATACCCGCCGTATGTGCAGCGTAAGTTGGAGTAAGTTTTGACAAACGAACACAGACCTAAATTCAAACAGCAACAAGTACTACTTAAAACCTGCACTGTAATAAATAAATTAGAATTTGTGTGTACTGCATGTAGTGGTTTTGTGCTCATCATTTTTTGTGCTTTCATAGCAGGGGCAGGTTTTTATAAATGTGGTCTGGATATTATTATATGCATATGCCATGTTTGTTATTCATCCTCGCTGCAGTACAGGTTACTGTCTGAAAAATGGCAGTATCTAGCATCCTTAGACCGTGTCTCTGGAGATTCATCACGTTACATCATGATCCACTTGCTCAGCAGACATCCTGCCTGAAATGTCTTTCAGGTTTGACTCTTCGGGTCTGGATACCAGAGTTTGTCTGTTATGTAATTTGTCTGCGGGAAAGATGTGGTCTCTCTTCCCCCCCCCTCTTCCTGCTTTCAACTCCATGCACGTACCTGAGGTTGTCTGTCTTCATAAATCAATGTATCCGCTGCAGATTTCACTGTGATCTGCAGAGTGGAGATTCAGACTTCGATGGATTTGCATGGTTTATGAACTGGGACATGTGCAAATAGGGAAGAAAAAAATAGATTCCCATGTCTTGTGCACTTGTCCCTCTGGTTCAGAGAGGTTATGAAAACACGTTGTTTCTACTTCACAGACCACTGTTGCAAGCTGCTTTATTTGTGGTTTGTGTAGATATTTTGTGTGCGTTTATAGGTAGTTGCTTATTGTATGCATATGCTTTGTATAAATAATTTTGCTCCTCAGGCATTTGCTGATTCAGTGAATAATTAATCAGCAGAAAACACTGATTATGGCTTAAAGATTATATTCATGTCAAACAGCCATTAGTCCTAGCTGCGTGTGTCAATGCTGTGTTTTAATACATTCAAAATACCCCAGTTTTTGACTACTGGTTGGAAAACAGTTTCATAACTAACACAAAATTGTCATGTGTTGCTGTTCCAGCCTCACAAATTGTAGACTTTTTTGATTAATTGATGTCTGATAAATTATCAGCACTAATGAAAATGCTGTTTAGGGAAAGATGGTGTCCGTATGCCAAAATAATCTGCAGTGCAACGCAGTAATGTTTCAGTAATGTTTTATGGCCTTCCCTTTTTGAACGTTAGACTTTTTTTGATTTTTCTTCAGTTGTTTAGCTTTCTGCTCTCTTCTAATATTTATTGTTATCATCTTCGTTAATACATTTTATTGATGCACTGTAAAAAAGCTGCCCCAGACAGTTTTTTTGTTGCTTCTCTTTATTTTCCCCCTGACTTTCCAATCCTTAACATTTTGAACTTGTTAGCACGTCTAAGGTATAACAGGGCCATTTCTATGTGGACAGCCTAGGTGAGATTGTCAACAGGTCACGGCACTCACCTGAGCCAGGTTGTCATAGGATCATCATGGGGACTGTCAAAATCTCCCTCCACCTCTAACGGCTTGTCCTCTCTTGCTGTTCTCACGTGTTACCTCCTCTACCATCGAACTTCAGGCTCTGCTGACTCATGCGCCCATCTCTCCAGACATCATGTGTGTCTGAGAGCAAATTTTTCCTGAAGCCAAAAACATGTCAAAGCCTACCCTCAATGTTTGTCTCCATCGACTTCACGCCTTGCAAGTGTCAACACGCAACTGACAGAAATTCCTCGGCCTCTGCTGCAAATTCTTCTTCTCCGACCACTCTAACCTGTCTGTCCTCCTTCCCTATGGAGCACTCTCCTGTATTCCCAAGTTTTCCCTGTGTCACATAAATTGAGAGTCAGCCCCAGAACCTGTAGTGGAGACGTGAAAACAGCCCTCTTCTCTTCTCTTCTCTTCTCTTCTCTTCTCTTCTCTTCTCTTCTCTTCTCTTCTCTTCCATGTGGTTATTTACAATTTCACTGGAGTCAGCTGATTATCATATTGTCATAGTTAGATCTAAATTGATGCACCTGTTTTCACACCTATACAAAATGAACACTAATATGACTAGAATATTTTTGGGCTGGTTGAATGAAATATGCTGTCTCAAAATGTCACATGTAAAGGGACGTTTTCCCTCAGGCCCCCTCAGAGGATTTAGTACAAAATTGTAAGAGTCATTGCCTTTGTCCTACGAAATCATTTTATCCCGATTGAAGCGGTAATGCCCCTATCCATATGGCACAAGGGCTGCAATTAGTCATTACCGCTAAAAACACCATATAGCTTCTGAAGGAATAGTTCCAGAGGCTTATAAACTAAATGCCAGAGTAGATTTAAACTGTTCTGTTGACATACTGCGACCCAAAACCCCTAATAAAGCACTTTATGGGAATACTCAGTGTTGTATTGTTTCATTTGAACTTGTTATTCATATGTATATTTTCTGAACACAGGAGATTGGTGTCTCTTATGCCCAAGTTAGGTTATGCTTACACAAAGTTAGGTAAAGGTAGAGCTGGATCAAATCACTTTATACTTTTCAAACACTGAAAACTTCAGATTTTGATATTTTTTTTAATTATTTCTTGTATTGTTGTCATTATACAATATTTAGCTTTTGCAAACTTGTTTAAATTGGACAAAAGGTTGTATTAAAAAATCTTTATGTATTCTCTGTAGAAATGCATACATAGTCTACCATATGCAGCATAATTTCTGTCTGGCAGTCTAAGCCATGTGGTTGCTTTTTTGCTTGGCAGAAACCAAAAAAAAAAGAGAGCCACCAATGGATTCTTTACCCTTTAGTACCAAAATCCTGCAGTCCCTCAAACTCTCTCAGCCTTTTGCCAATTAGGAGCTCAGCAAATTGTGTTTCCAACTGTTTTCAAGCAGACTCCCCAACTGAAACTGTAGTTATAGCAATATAAGCTCATGATGGGGTTAGTGGTTAATCCCCGTCTGCAGATCCACAACCACACCTCCACAGCCTAATCAGCGCAGGCTGCTTTCACCTCTGATTAAACCTCTGTCATTTCTCTTCTCTGTCTCTGTATTATTATATTATTATTATTATTTTGGTATAAAGCCAACACATTATTCACCCTTCTGACTCAGATCATGGTGCAGACTGCAGCCTTATCATAATTTGTGAGAAATTCTGGTAGTGGAATCATACTTGCACTACTGCAAAGTGTTTACTATAGTAAATACTCAACAAGCAGACATAGTTGCCGAGATATAATGACAGCTTATAGCATAAGGCAACAAGCCTGGGATATAGCTGTGCTGCACTTTAGTTATTTTCAGATTCAGAGCCGATGTAATCTGAGTGTCTGTCATAAACACGGTGGGGATGTATTTTGTGCCATCTTCTTTATTGCTCGCATTGTTATAAATGGCTCTCTGGGTCCTCTCAGTCAGCAGGATTACAGCCCAGGATTAAGATTCTGCACAGTGAGCGAGTGGGTGTGCAGTGAGCGAAGCGAGTTATTGGAATTGCTATCATTATCCTCTGGATATCTCATCATGAACTTCTCACCTGAGTGCTCCTACAGCCGCACTGTATGCTGCACTTGCTGAATGCACACAGCTGCAGAACATTAAACGTGCAGATGTTGATGAAGTTCCACTCTGGCACCCCTTGAGTTGTTTTTCCCTCCTCCTCCTCTATATATAATCTCAAACTCAGTTTGGCTTTAGCTCGCATAAGTTTACACAACATAGTTATATTTAATTACACGAGTTGTAATGAGCACATCACAATCATTTCCATATAGAAAGCCATGGTGTTTACTGTGCATTGCAAATAGCATGTTTTTGCAGTGGGAGAGAGCTGCTTCAGTCCTCTAGTGTTTCCCAGGGACAACTGCAGTTGATCAAAAGAAAGATGATCTGAATCTCTTTTGACTAATTAGATCATTTAAAAGCCATTTAAGGAAAACAGCTCTAAATATTTTTAATTGCGCATTATGTAATTATAAATTCCAATTTAAATCTTTCAGCTTTGATAGTTGCCTTGCCTTGAAATTAGTGTGCATTTTCTGATAAAAGAAATAAATAATAATCACAAAAATATTCTGCTGCTTTACTGGTAATAAAAAGAAAAGGCTTCAGCCCTATTACCTCTAAAGGGCTGATATAATGAGTCTCATGGCTGGAAATAACAAAACTGTCTCATAAAAAGGATCACTCTTTAAATAAATTGCCAACAGGTCAAAGATGTGTTTCTAATAGTGACATTTATATTTCCTCCATTCAAACTCTGTTTAAAAACTAACCATTGGCCTCAGAAAAGCTTAACATAGTTTTTTGTGTTGCGTGTCCTCATCCGCTAGTCTAACCGCTTTGCACAACTGTGCAATAAACTGGCTAGAAATTTACATGAGAAGCAGAGGCAGACAGATGTAGCTGCCATATATAAGTGTTGTGATCATCTTAGGAACGTGATGCTGTACTTGGATTACATGTGTGTCTAAGGTGAAATATACTTGTGCTTTGTGCTCTCTCAACACAATGCACTTTCATAAGATGCCCCAGTGCCCCCAGGATGCTCTTTGCTCACTCAACAGTAAAATGCATGGTATTGGAGGCGATGGACTAGCATTTCAGGCAGCACGGAAAAGACGACCTTTGCCATCCACAAGAAGTCATAATGATAAAACAGAAAGTGGAAGAAGAGTTATTGCCCGGAGAGCAGAATTAGACGGTGAGCTGCACCTTTTGTTCAGTCTGTATATGATGACAGACGCATCTAGATCGACTAGTCCTTTGGTCCGGACGTTGGGAAGTTGCTCTTAATGACAACGCGCTGTAATGAACTGGATAATAGTGCTGAGTGTCACACAAATTCTAACTGTCTCTGTGGTGACACTTGCACAATCTTGCTCTCTTTCGTTTTCGTTCTCTGCCAAATCTGGTGATGTGGCTGCTGTCTGAAAACAGCTAAGCTAGCACATCTCATCACCACAGCAACAACTACGGTTCTATTTCAAGCTTATCTTTTTTCTGGGTGTGCATGTGGTTGAATTAATAATATTATCCTCCTCTGTCAATCTGTCAGTCACTTAAATTCCTCACAGAGAGAGAGAGAAACAGTGAGCCAGAGATTTCCCGGTTTCCTGCCCTCGCTTTGCTATGACCCACATTAATGAGCACTTTGTAGTTTGACTATCTGTTAGTTACCACTGAGGAAGATGACTGTGATAGCCCATATTTCTCTCACCATTCCCCAGTGGCTGGCAGGATTAATGGCAAAGCTGCAGACTATGGCACTCGACAGCCATCTTGGGTTAAGGATGACTCAGATCTTTTTGCTCACTGTAGACTCATTAAACATCAAAAAGAATTCCTCATGAGCTCAGTAGATGCAATAATGCACAGATTTTTTATGCCGTGTTGACTAAACAGTACTTAGGGTTACAGGTTTGCACTTACAGTGGCTGCTAGAGTCCTTCTCAATGCACTTTATGAGCTGCTTCTGTTTATGGTGCCTTGGTTTGACACGACAAAGAGGAAAACACACTGTGCCATTAGGTCTGAGGTGATGCAGAATGAGAACCCAGGCTTTTATTTTATGTTTCTGACTGCCTGAGCATGTTAGTCGGCTTCCACCTAATTTCAGTTGCTAATACATTCCCTTTCTTACAGTTTTCCCTGGGTTTCAATAATTGAACATGCCTGGCTTGGCTCTTGCACCACAAAAAAAGAAAAAAAAACATGACTTCACTTTTATGGAGACATGATTTGACAACAAGCTTGGGATTAGACAGACCGTCCCACAAGCAGAGAACAACACAGCCCACTTGAGTCACACTTGTTTTTTTTGTTTTTTTAGATATAACTTGAAAACTCGTTTCTCTCTTGCAGAAACAGTGTTTGCATCCATTTATGCCAGATGTAGTTTTGCATGTGAAACAGGTAAAGTGAAGAGAGGCAGTGAATAAGAAATGCACATCAGCCACACCATTGGCTTTTCAAACTGAGCGGCTCAGAGGATGTACATTACCGCAGGGAGAAAAAGACATCGCTGAAAGAATCGGATCCACTGGGAACAATAAAAAATTGACCGTGCTGGTACGCTAACAAGGCTGTCAAGACTGAGTCTGGCAAGATTTATTCAGAAATCAAAACACCATATTAAATACAACATGGGCAGATTTTTGCCAGGAGAAAATAAAGCTGGTGAGGCTTATAGATCCAAATTTATCAGTCAAACCCAAAATATGACAAATATTTTCTTGCTCTCAAGGCTGCTATTAATTAAAAAAGAGTTGATTCAGTTTATAAAGAAAATTCTGGCAGTGCCGCTTGCATTTATAGCAATAAAAGTAACATAAATATCTCAACAGCTGGTAGAGTTTTGTGAAATGATGTGCAGACATCCACGATGCCGCAAGGTTAAATCTTCATGGCATTAGTGATGTCACTAATTTCCCTCCATGAGGTTAACATCTGTGGTTTTAAGTGAACTGTCTACACCGCTGGATTGATCGCCAACGATCCGAATATCTGTTATCTGCATTTCACATGAATTGCTGCTCCTTTGAGATTATTAGTCAGATGTTTATAAAACTTCCAGTTATGATCACCAAATAGCCCTTCATCCAAATTATGCTAAAGTTCAAGGTTGCATATGAATTATGATGGTCATTAGCTGGATGAACAACGTCACGGACGTTCTGCTTTCAGTGTGGTGCAGATTTTAGTTGAATGAATAAATACGCTGTTATTGAAGACATGTTGCTTGAGCATGACACTAGACTCTGGTGCCGAGCGAGGATCTACAGGAGATGTGTTTTTTTGTGTATTTCTGTGTCTATATCTTCAGCTGCTTCATTCTGCACAGACCACATTAATGATAGAACAGAGGCTTGGTCCACAGACTTCTCATTAAAAGTACAGCCATGAGATGAAGAGAAGTCAGACTGTGAGGGACTGTGAGACAGCAAAAAGAGAGAACTACAATTAAAGGTGGAAGCTTTTGGAAACAAAATAGGTAAACTAGAGCAACAGTGTGTCTCTCAGCACCTGCAGGCTAAAAGTCCTCTTTCCTCTCAACACTTCTTCATGCTCTTTCTTCCACTTTTCATTATCTTCACTTCCCACCCCGCCCTGCCCCCCGTCTCTCTGGGACCAGGAGATCTCCCGCCTCACATTATCACAGCACTGCTGCTGTTGATGCTGCTGTTAATTCGCACACCCCAGCTCACTCCCACCACTGCACTTCTGCTGAGTTGGTCTGATCTTGCCTTTACTTTACAGGAGGAAGGTCATTCCTCCATCTCCTGTGTGGTGATGGACAAGAGAGGGGAGGGGCAGGAGGGCAGAGGAGAGGAAAGCATATGGTTAGTTAACTTTAATGCAGAGGCAGATGTCTCTCTGTGTAGTTGGAAGATTAGTGGGTTGGAAATGTGTCATGCTATGATCATACAAGGGAATATTTGTAGTCTTTATTGTCGAGGGGCCGCAGCCCAGGTTTATGTTACATATGGGATGTGAGCTTCACTTTTAACTTTTGCCTTTTTGATATTGAGGGTGCTTAACTTCTCATTACCTCATATAATAAATCATGTATTTGGATTTCAAAATATTCATAATATATCAGCTAATATATCGGCTTTGTTGATTATATTGGCAGTCTACTTAAAAGTGCACACACCGTCTACACACTGCCTCCATATGAGTATGTGCTTGTCTCTGTCACAAAAATAAAGTCTGAAAAAATTAAGCACTGCCTTTAAATAGTTTCTTTTAAATGAAGTCCTGACATCGTCAAATATACAAATCTAATCGCCTGCTAAATTTTTTTGTTTTTCCATTTTTTTCTTGTTGCCTCCCCATGCCCTCTCTCCACTCCTCTTTTAGTTCATCCCTCTAAGCTGCTTATGTCAGACTTCTGTCCCGGTGTGGGCACACTGTGAAAATGAGGTGAAATGAAGTGTGCGGAGAGTGGTTTGGGCATGTGAGACCACTGCCTCTTTAACTTTGCATAGCTCTGTAGCCAGCCAGCCAAGCAGACAGACTGAAAAACATGGCTACAGAGTGGCCCATCATGTCCCTCTATTACAGAATCCTCCAGCCGTAGTAACACTCCACATGCCAGTTATATAAGTGAAGATAATTCATCTGACGGTTCTGTGTGAGGTGTGCGATCATAAGCCGGGTTTATGGCACACCGCTTCTCTCGACGGAGTCAGCGAGATCCTAGTCCCACGGACAACTGTCTGAAAAATTGAGGCGAGGCTCTTTGCTAAACTTGCCCCTCAGAAGTTCCCTCGGGCAGTTTTGTCCCCTAAAATGGCCACAAGAAGCTGCAAGGTTAGTGGAAGGGGGTGGCGCTCTGTCAGTCCAGGAAATTTATGAGAACTATGAGGGGAGCCAAACCAGAGGTCTTGCAGGTGTTGATGCTGTAGCAAACTCTCTTTGAACAAGTGCCACAGGAGATAGAGGCAAGCTTGATGTCAGAGGATGTCGGTGACTTGTCATACATCACATGATGAATGGGTAGGGAAGGCTAAAGGGACTAGAAAGATCAAGCTTCCCTGAACTATGGGTGCAGGAGAGCATTAGAGAGAGTGAATTAAAAGTGAAGAGTGTAAGAAACACCTAAGATTAAATCTCAGAATGTAAGGAAGAGTCCAAATAGCACAAAGTATGTCTTTATCATATTTTATATGTGGTGCATTTACATATTGCATGGATTGTCGGGCTCTTTATGCATACATTTTAATACTGAATTTTCTATGTGCACTTAGTAAAGTGCATATATTTACTGTCTTTAAACCTGCATATAAATTTTCCCCATTATTTATTTCCTTTTAACTGGAGCAAGACAAATACACAACATGAGACAGGTTTCAATATTGGAAGAACCCATGCAGGGGTGTTTGTTTAATTGAGTTTGGAGACTGGAGGGATCAAACACCATGCTATCCAAAGAGCTTCTCTCTTTGGTGCTTTGATGATAGTGGTGGAGAACACTGTATACAAACATGTTTAGTCCGAATCTCCCAGTTATTCAGTTGGTATCAGATGTGGTAACTGCAATGCCATAGCATTTCATTCACATAATTGTCATACACATCATGAGAATGTTGTTTTCCTGTAAGAGATCATCATCATCATTATTTGATGGGAATGTTTCATCAAAGGATAAAGGAGATCACTCTGAAAAAACTTGACTGCTTTATCAGTAACCTTTTCTTCCCAGACTGTAGGGGATTCGAACCATGTCAGTAAAATGCCGCCTACACAGTAATAGATCCACACAACTCAGTATTATTTCATTTTTATCTGTCACCTTTCTATTACATACAATATGTACAATTATTATAGTGGGAGAAGTGAAACGCTGAGCTGTGTCTTTGTAGTTCTGGCTTTCTCTTCATTATAACATAAAATTTTGTACTTCAATAACAAACCAGTGGTTGGATTATAAGCATTTTGTGTTTTAAGCAGACACTGGCAAAAACCAGCAGGTGATGTGGAAGCGGGTGGGTGGGATGGAGTGGCAGCTGACACTATTCACTGTTGGGTCAGGGCATGCGACTAATTAATGTTTTAGATGTTGATTAACCCTGTAAACCCCTTCATACTAGGTTTTACCTGCTAAACTACTTCTTATCTGCGATGAGCGATACCTGGAGCCTCTTCTGGGTGCCTGACAGAGTAACTGGTCACTGTTATGATCAAATCTGTTAACAGAGTCAAGCTATTTTTTCCTGTCTCCAGGTGTATTGCTAAACTAACCAGTGAATAAATCTACACTATAGGAGATGTTCCCATCCTGTTTCATTTGAAGTACCAAAAGCATGTTTACTGAAAACAATTTTGTTAAAATGTATTCTTGACTACTTTTAGTTTTTCATGTGCAGTACAATTTCCATTTCTTTCTGTTTTAGTATTCTTAATGACCAATTAACCCATATGTTATGTTTAGTGTGTATGCTGTTTGCTAAGGTTGCTGATAGATTTACTGTACTTTCTTTTCCTGTACTGCTACAGTATTTCTAATATTAGTCTATCATGCTTTCAGCCAATAATTTTAATTGATACCTAAATTTTTTAGGTGGTTTAACCGTTTATTCACTTTTTGCCACTTCCTCATCTATTTTAACCATTTTACGTGGACTGTTTGCTCCTTTTTTCTGGTGGTCATCTTCAGTTATCCAATTCATGGGTTGAGGTATTTTTTTGCATTCGCATAGCATATATATGTCTCGGGGGAATTCATGCCTTGTGTTTCCATCAGTGTATAGAGAGAGGTGTCAAAGAACAGCTCAAGACCTGACGACATATTCCTTATTCAGATGTCAGTTAATTAAGTGACAGACAACAGAGATAATGACCTCCCAGTGGACTTCTCCCTAAGGGAGAAGGCCTCAGAATGAAATGTCACAACTGACTCCAGGCATTTGCTCAACTTTCACTGTGCTTAAAGAGAAACACAATATCATGCATTTTAAAACATGCCAGGCATTTATTTATGTATTTGTCAATATTTTAATGAGATGATTGATAGCCTGTCACGTCTCTATGGTAAAGGGGAGGTAATAACTGCTGCGGGGCCACTTGTATCCTTAAAAAACTTGTACAAGTTGTTATTTGTATGGACTAAATGAAAAATATATTATGTTTTAATAAGGTTTGAGGTGACCATTTAACCATTGCACTAGCTAACTATCTGCTGGTAGTAGCTTCATCTTAATCTTAAAGATAGAGACATCTTCTCATTTATTCCCCCAGGAAGGAAAAAAGTGTATTTTTCCAACACTATTCCTTTGAGACTTCTGTGGAAGGCAAACTTGGATGCAGGCTGTGGTTATTCTGTCTTGTTTCATCAGAAAACCTAAAGCTTGGAATTCAGTGATTACATCATAATCAAATCATTGGTCAAAATGTGCATATCTTATTAATAAATTTAAAAAGTGATTTGAACTTACAGTAACCTACAGATAATATGTAATATAGAGTACAGTTTTTAATAACAAATGGTTAGCTGCTTTAGAAGTACATGAGGCATACTTAGAGAGTTGGAACACCATCAGATCACATCACACTGGAATGAAATGAATATCACTAATGTAACTAATGGTTTTTTCTCTTTCTTAATTGCTTGTCTCAGTACTTCAGTTTAAAAGTGACATGACGTTTTGTCAGGCTTACATAATCATTTTCACAGTCTGCATTTTTGTATAATATGCGGACTGGAATTTGCAATTCGCTGAACAAATCTCCTCAAACAGATGCATGACGTGTGTGTGTGAGAGAGAGTTATGTCTTGAGCTTCGAGTGTTAATCTAATTCTGTGGCTTCTGAGTGAGGTGTTGGTCTATGTGAGGATGTTAACAGTCTGTCGCTTCACTAGGGGTGCCAGGCACCGCTTCTGTTTCTGCAGAGCGAGTGCAGATATTTTCTTTGAGTTTCGGAGAGAAAACAGTACTGCTGATGCAACACGCAGCTGAAGGATTCCCGTGGGTGACCTTGCTCTTTTCTGACACATCCCCTGCCATTACTTCATGAAAAAATGACAAGGTAGCAGATGAAAGGATTCGTGAGAAGAGTGGGGTGTGAAGCAACAGCTTAATATTTAAGGGATATGTCCATTTGATTAGACTACTCTCATCCAAAATGGGCGGAAGCCTGCGAACACATGTCACAATATAACTGACAAGAAATAAATTAGGTCCGATTTCCTACCATCAATTTGACTGCAGCACAGTGAACAATGCAATGGAGGGGGGGACTGTCAAAATTGAGGAAACAATCATTTTAAATAAAAGAAATTCGACAGAAATTCGATCAATTTTTTCCCCTTATTATTTTCTTTTGTAGACAGCTACTGTACAGTTTGCTCATCTTTTTGGATCACTGTAGAGAAATAACCTCCAACTGAGTGGATGGCTGATGGGGTACAATAAAGCCCATTGAAGCCCTGTCACAGAAAAATGAGGCCTACTACAATAGCAATGTTATCTATGGGGAGGTGCAATGAGGAACTTCTCTGATGTGACAGACTCGCTAACAGTGTCTGACAGGACCCAGGAAACCACAAAGGCCGCACTGTAGCACTGTACTCGTACTGAAGTAAACAGATCAGAGCAGCGGGTATGTGTGCCTGGGAGTGCATGCATTTTTGCCCTTTTATTTATCCAGTGGCTACTCAACTGTCTTACATTACTGCACGTTCACACCTAGTACCTTCACTGCATCTGTATATGTGTTTGTTGAGGATTGTTCTCCTTTGATTGTTGAGGCATGATGAAGCATTACAGTGAGAAGTTGACAGTTGTGAGAAGACTTTCTTCATCATCAAAGAGTGAGTTTCATCATCCCAAATGCACAGTTAACCTACAATTAAGGGTTCAATATGCAGACTAATATTTGATGTGAAAGTCTTGAGCGCGGGGAGGTTTTGAGAATAAGGAATGATGACACAATTAGTCTAGTGGAGCTGATCTGTGAAGTCCAGTGTTACATGCAAAGTCTGAATGGACCCTCAGACATTCCCACAACTTGAACAATGAATCTTGAAGACAATGAAAACAGTCCTCATACTCCTGGAAGAAAATTTAAAAGGACGCTACATCAGGGAGGAAATGAAAGGAAAAAACCCAGTCATAGGAAAAAATATGAATTATAGCATCCTAACCAAGGCATTTGCATGATTTAGTTAAAAATCATAATCAAATATTAAAGGTTGTAGATTCTTGAACATTTCTGATGGTTATGAATTGTCTGAAATCTGCACTTTTTTGCTATGCAAGCCACCCAGTCATCAAAGAAAGCAGAAAGCATCTTTCAGCCATACATTTAACTGCTTTTATCACTTTAGGCTTATCTTAGCTGTGAATAATTTGAGTTAATCTGATACTCCTGTAAGTTCCCTTCTCTGAAAACCAAACTGACATTTCAGTAATAGTCTAGCTGTTGCAGGTTTAACTGCCAAAAAGTGGCAATGCTCCAGTTTTAAGAAGAAGCAGTTTTAGTGATTTGAATTTAGATTTGCTGAATTTCTTTATCTGTATACTAAGTTATGAGCTGTCAGTGAGCATATGGAGCACATGTAGTTTGCTGAAAAAGCCTCACTTCCCTATTAATTCCCATGTGTGCAAGCTGAAAAGGATATTCTGGGACAGTTTTGAGATGAAGTTTCCAGATTGGGCCTTGGTTCACCAGTTTCAATCTGTCTGTCTGCTAGACCAGCTGTAATGCAGCCCTCTTTGGAGAGGCAGACGGAGAACATGCAACCTTTATTCTGAAAAGCCAAGCCCGGCGGGATGACAGCTCCTAAAACTCTGTCAGATGGCAGCAAGGCCTCTGGACATGAGGGGCATTTTGATTTGAGTCAGTAGCCTCCAAAACCTGGAATGAGAGTAAGTTTAGAACACAAAATAATCGGAAAGCTGCGCTGTCACAATAATGGCCTGTGTTGGCTTCTGTCACGAGCTGATGAGGAAAAGAGGATTTGAGGGTTGAGTAAGCTTATGGAAATATACCCAAAGCTCATCATTATTCTATCACCCCTCCTTAGTCTAGTGCCTCTCCCCTCTCTATTAGTACATATACTGCATCTACAGTAGCGAGATCTCATCTTTAGTCCTTATGATTGGTATGCATAGCAATGCAGAACAGTGTCATGCTGAGCAGAGTTTGGGCTGTGTGCACCACAAAGAGGGGAAAGACACGAAGAGAGAATAGAAGTGAAATGGGGGGAAAATGATTACTTCTCCGTAGTCACGCTGTTTCAAAGCCTACTCTCTCTGTCAAGAGATGAGGAGGATGAGGGCTTGCAGGCAACGAAGATCTCTTCCTGTTTTCCAAACTCCTCATCATGTTCTTTCAAAGAAAAAGTTTTTTTTCTGCTTGTGTATGACGACTCAGAAGTCTTCCTCTGCCTCAAACTTTGCATGAACTTTCTTTGTTTTTTCAAAGGCTTCTGGGAGTTGAGAGCAAAGGCGAAATCTTTTCAGATTTTCTTATGAAAATCTCTGGTGTCTTGCTTTTTGGAGGTTGTGGCATTGCGTGTCTTTGGTAAAAAAGTTTATGAGTCTTGTGCGAGGTTATTGAAACTGTAAAGACCACCGAGCAACAAGCACCGTTGTTATCAACTGTCTCTTAGCGGTTTGGATTTCCGATTTGTTGCCTCGGATGAATGGATTCAGCTCGGTCCAGTTTGTTCCGATTACTCCGAATGCAACAAACAGTCAGAGATGTAATCTACTGCAGCTTTGCAATCAATTTTTTAAGTGTTTCTAGGCCAGAAATCCCTCTATAGTCTCTTTTGTACTCCAAATCCCCAATCATCCTAAATGATTACAGTGAATTTCACAGAAGAGATCAAAGTTTAATAATCAGTTTAACCTTTGTTCTCCCCCTCAGTTACATTTTCAATTGTGTAATCGACCTGGACTTAGAAGGCAAATCAACAAGGATTTAAGCTCTCAGCTTGAAAGGACAGGTGGTCTCACATACTCTCCACATAAGAATATATTCTGTCAGTTTCTGACTTTGTTTTCCCTTGCCCCTTGTGAATTTTGAGTTTACCAAATGATCTTTACATTTTGTTTCATTAATTTAACCTCATTCATTCAGGGAGGGTCTTACAATTAACCCAGAGTATCAAAATTTAAAAAACTCTTAAGTAGGAAACTGCTTGCTAACCTCTGTACTGCCCTTTCATTGATTAATGTGAGCTACCATTCATTCGTTAGCGTGTCCCTTTATACTGTCTGTATACTGTCTATATAGAATGAATCAAAATACACCTAACTGAATTCAAATGATTACACTTAAAGTACTACTGGCAGACTGCAGCTGGCCATTTTCCGTGCCTTGCAATATCACTGCAGGAGTGTTCAGGGAGTTGCATGGGCTTAATTGCTTAATTATCGACACCTGAAAAGACATCTCTTGGGTAAATTGGTCAAACCATGTTGTTTGTTAAGCTCTTCATGCTTTCATGACAGTGTTTTTCTTATACCTTGATTTTAACTTGTATGATGTTCTAAAAATAAAACCCATGTCTTTATTAAGTCGTCTGCATTTCATGTTTCTCTTTGTTAGCACAGTTTGCATCAAATAATTACACAGAACACAGTTTATTCCCTGAGAAAGAAACGTAAATATTAAGTTGAGGCATGAAAGGGTTACAGTTTTGTCAAGAAAAACAGTTTAATCTCATTTTGTTGTATTGATTACTTTGTGAGGGTACATGCCACTTGGATGGATTTCCTTTTAGGCATAAACTCTTCTGAGAGACTACCAACATGTTTTTATTGACCTTCCTTGCCTCTGCTTCTGTTGATGCAGGAAAAGTATTGAACACGGACCTGCGCCACTACCTCAGTCTGCAGTTTCAGAAGGGCTCGCTGGACCACAAGCTCCAACAGATCATACGGGACAACCTCTACCTACGCACCATCCCCTGTAAGTACACCATTGATGGCATTCACTATACATGGTTTGAATGTACAGTCTACCCTATTTTCAGCACATGTGCACTTTTGTCTGAAGCACCCTATGGGAACAATGAGGCCGTTCTGTATGCATCTGACAGCTGGAAACATATTGCACTGAAAAGCAGCAGGCCTGTTCTGATTTTATTACGCAAGCCTGAATACGCACACCGCGCTCAAACACATATGTACCCTGTCTGCTCCTGCACTGTCAGTCACTCACAGCTCTCTGTCACACACACTAGAAAACACACATTTCAGTGTCACCATAGCAACCCGGCCAAGGACATCTCTGTAACCCCCGTGTAACTTATTTACTTCTGTGCCGTATCATCACAATGATCAAAGTCGTATTCTTTCCATAAATATCCCTGCTTTTTCCCTCCCCTTCTCTGCTTTTCCTTGCTGACATTCTACTCAGCGGGGCCGTCACCAGCTATTATTCTTTGCTGTAATCAGTAATGGAGTGGTAAATAAAAAGGTTGGTACTGTGGACAGTGAATGGGTTTTTGGGTAATAGTAATTTTGAGTGGAAAAACTGAAAAATATTTATAAGCAATATTAGTCATTTCATTACAAATTAATATATTCCAAAAACATACAATCCCTGTAATTCCAAACAGTGGAAATGTTTCATAATGTCTTCAGGATTTGGACTGGGTTAGTCGAGTAAAATTCACTTTTACCGTGCAGACAGAAACCTTTCATTGGTAAAATGTCACTTTCCAGGAGCTAAGAAAAAGAAGAACACATTTGCAGCCTGACGCCTCTGCATTTTCTAACCTTTTTTTAGATAATTCAAAAGGTTTTATAAGCTTGAATGTTCGCCGTTTTTGTTAAATGAAAGCATGGAAATTACCAAAATTAGAGATGAGGCTGTTAGCACAGCAAAGGTGCAAATTAATATCCCGATTAAGGGTTGTGTGGGTTGCATAAATGCAGGCTGTTTGCCACAATGATGGGAACGCCTCTAAAATTAGAAATGCAATTTTATTTCTTTTCTTAAAAGGATTTTTTTTGTGCTGTATCTGTCTGCATTGCTACTGTAATTTCAAAACAGATTTCCATTTAGAAAATTTGTATTAAATTTGTATTAAATTTATTGTAAAACGGTGAAACACTGATGTCGAATGACGCACAAGGAGAAACTGCACAGAATTTTAAGGCACCAGATGATGTGCTGAAGTGAAACTGCATCGACGGGAGACGTGACTCTGACACGGTGTCTGTAAGTCTGACGTAATGTTTGCACAGATATATTGGCCTAAATATTTACCACGTCATGCTGAACACTGACTCTGCTCAGAGAAATGCCGTAATTGGGTGTAGTCAAGGTTTAAGTCACGTGCAGAGGGACTTCTCCTGAGGCGATGACAGACTCTTAGCCACAGCCCTGTCACAAACACGCAGCATCTCAGCACTCGCGCCCCTCAGGGCTGGAAGTTGCTCTGCTTTGTTCAGAGGGGTCATGCAGCGCAAGTGTGAAAATAAGCTGCTTACCTTTAATATATATTTTACTTAAGGACGATCCTTCTTCCATCCCTCGCCTCACTCAGTTTCTGAGTCTTTCTATGTTTTTCTTTGTGTTTATTCCTCTCATATACCTGTCAGTCATTTTGTGAACTTTGTGAATTTTTCTTCTCAAAACCTGGCTGCACTGGTAGAATCTTGGGTCAGTTACACTCGATGGACAGAAGTTTATTAAAGAGCTTTACAAAACTCATTCCAGTAATTTCCCCCCCAGCACTGCTACCTGTCACTCTCACCTGCTCTTCTCTGCACACACACACACACACAACATAACATGCTTGGACTCTTTTCTGTCACCCATCCACACACCCCCAGTATTAACTACCTGTTCAAACACGACGTTGTATATTTTCATGTACCGCGGCGGCGGTCAGTGAGATATTACAGGCTTTGACCACCATTCATCATCCGCAGCCAGTGGGTTCGGTGCATGAGTCTGACTCTCTAATCCCCTGCTTGAATTACTGTCTTAATGAGCAAGAGTCCGGGACTTGCACAGTGACGGCACCTCCATCATTCACTCCCTCGCTCTCGGTCTCCCATCCTTCACCCTCTCTGTTTCACTTTTACTCTTTTTCTGTTTCAATTACCCTTGGCTCTCCTTTCAGCTTTATTTAGATTGTGGTTTGAATGTATAAAAGCAAAAACATTTGAACCACAACTAATAATTTAAAACAAACAAAAAAAGATCCGTTTTTGCAGTTTATAACCTTGAAATGCTCCAGTGTATATAACCTAGTGTTGGCATTCCAATGTCAGGTGCATAAAAACATTTTACCTGTTCCAGAATCAGTTACAGTAGCATACTGTAGCACATATTATCCTCCATGTATCCAGAATAGCATTACAATATTGAATAACTGGTTGGTTTTACAGCACCAATTCAGTATTTACTCACTGTATACAGAGTGACCACACTGGTATCAACCATACCAGACAATAGTGCAGTGCAACAGCAACACAAGCTGCTTTGTTGAGTAGTGTGAATGGCTTTTTTTTTTTAGCCCGCAATAGTCTATCTTCTGCTCCCCTGCTGTGTTTTGCAGTTATTTTGCTCTTGCAATTTCACCCTGCAACTCTTCAGCATGGATTCAGCTGGTCATATATTTGGCACAGAAAAGTGAAAAGTTGTGCAGTGAGTACTCCTACCCTATAAGTAACACTATGGCATTATAAATGAGGACGCATAACAATTCGCTGAATGTGTTGAACATGACGAGCTGATGATAAACAAGCACATTTGAGAGCCATGTGTGACAATCATGCTGACAGCAGGCGGATTAGCGGTTGGTTTGTGTCACCATGCCAGTGGTCCACTTTAGTTAACTACCACCACACTGCACTACGCTAACACAACTACAGCTGATCTGTGCCATTCTGTTTGTGCAGCCTACTAACACCATAAGGTCAATTCTACTGAGCTTTAGATTTTAGGTTCATAATGCAAGCATTACTTTTAGGCCAGTTATGAAACACAAAACAAATTTTTTAAGAGACAGAAAGAAGAGGACAGGCGATGAAGAGTGGTCTGTAATGGAGGAAAAGGGGGGGAACAGAGACAACACGCGAGCACAGTCTCTGCTGTTTGTGTGTGGTAAATCCCTGAGCCTCCTTGACAGGGTCTTGGGACGGGCTCCATCTCATTTGGACTGTTACAAAAACGCTGGAGGAGGCTCTCAAGTGCTCTGAAGAGAACAAAAAGAGGAGGGTTTTCTAAGAGGACAGAATGCTCAGGGTCACAAGCGGTCCCTTGACTCCCCACCAAGATCAGAGATGGGGAGAAAGAGCTTTATGCCAAACAAACTCTCCGTCTCTCTCTCTCTCACACACACGCACACACACACACACACACACACTGCACTAGTGCAGGTACATGCACAGACAGGAATGCAGGGATGGATCAACGTGTCATGTACAAATGCTGCTGGACTATCCCTCCATTTTCTCATTTCCCAGATTGCTCATCTTCCTTGCTTCCTCTCCTTGTGTCTTAGGTCCTCCCACCAGAGATGTGAGTAGAGGAGGCAAGGAAAGGTTATGAGGAGAGAGGAGTTGAGACAATTAACAAAATAATGCTTCGTTGCCTGTATTTGAAAGCGCGACCAGTTAAATATTATGTTTTACGCAACATACGTACCTTTTTTAGTCACGCACAAATGGTGAAGGGTAGAAAGCTTGATCTTAAATAACTGACAAAACAGTTATTTAAACAGTCCATCTCTCATGTTTTTTTGTGTTTTTTTTTTTATATATTCAAACTGTGAGTCATATCTCTTTTATACACTGGAGGTAAAAAAAAACACTTCGACAAAGGACACACCTGCCCATCGTCAATTACATCTCCTCTGACAAACCTCCTCTTTCCTCTCTTCTACAAGTGCATTTAAAGAAATGAGACATCCTTCAACGTGGCATACAGAGATTGATTTCCGGGTCACAGGCAGAAGGATGGAGGATAGACAAGACACGGAGCCACAAATTAGAGAAATGAGAAAAGCATTCTGACCTCGCTCTCTGCATGCTAAATGTGGCGACAGCTCATTCCTTGTGCTCTGCCTCCCTGTTCTCCTCATCAACTGATTTTCACAATTTCCCATTAAATCAATACTGGTAGAAGGTAGATAAAGGAGCTGTTATGCATTTACTTTTTATATGGCAATATAGGGTAGTCTGTTTTACAAAAAGACATCAGCAGATAGCTAAGTGACAGAGTTTGCCACAGTATATTTTCTCAAAGGCGATTTTTTTCTGCAGAAATACCAACAGAGTTTGGATTTGTGATGATCCCTTTTCCTTTCCCTGTTCTTTCTTTCTTTCAATTTCAACATCAAAGCCCTAAGCCACCCTTGTTTGAAGTACCATCATAAAACTGTGCACGAACTCAACATGTTAAATTTATGGCCTGCCACTTCTGACTGACTACCTCTGAAGTTCCCATTGTGGCAACCTCGAGTCCAGACGGTTCAGAAAATAGGTCTCAGCAGTTAGACCTTGGAAGACTAAGGTGACAGGTTTTTTTTCTAACCAAGATAGACAGGCGCACAGCTCTGAACCACTACTCATAACCATAAAATAAAAAGAATAGTTTGACATTTTAGGAAATGGTCATTCAACTTCTAATAAGAGTTTTATGAGAGCGTTGACACCATCCTGAATGTTAAATGCAACGCTAAAGCCAGCAGCTTGTCCATCATAGTGACAGGAAACTGGCTTTGTACCAAGGACAAATCTGCCTAACAACGCCAGTGAAGTGAAGTTTAGTTTGTATTATAAATGGAGTGTATGCATGTGACTTGTTGTCATTGTCAGGTTTGTAATCAACCAGCAGTTTTAAAGATAAAAGCTTCAGATATTTGGTTTTTATTTTTGGGGGTCAGAATTTAGTGTAAATGTAAACCATCTAAGCTTGGGCACCGGACTTACTGTACCTGTCTCATCTGTCTCTTACTCCAGGCAGGGATCATCACTCTTCAGGTCACCTCATCTTTGCCTACTCAGTGACTTTGTCACAATACTAAGTAGCTTTTTATTTTTTCAAAAAGACATGTAGCTGCAGATCTAGGAACCTTTTGAACAAGCAATGCTGTGCCAAAAGCACATGACATAGATCTCCCTACCAAGGGCACATCTCTGAATTTACTTTTTCAGAGATTTCAGAGATGCTTGGTGTGATTTTAATTTTTTAAAATTTTATTTATTTAAATCACAACAAAACCCTTCGATAATAATAATAACTTTATTTATAAAGCGCTTTTAAACAAAGTCCTGTATAGCTATTTGAAACTAAAAAGATAAATAAATAAAAGCGATACATAGCGATACAAGTAGAAAACACAATACAAGTTAAAAACAGTAAGAATTAAAAAAAAAAAAAAGAAGGTAAAGAATTAAGACATGTAGGATAGGGTAAACAAATGTGTCTTCAACTTAGTTTTAAAAACCTCCACAGAGCATGCCTGCCTAATATCTTGAAGGAGGAGGTTCCACAAAAATGGGGCACGAAAAGAAAAAGCACGCTCTCCAATTGTCTTTTTTTCTGGCTCTAGGAACCTTTAGAAGGCCAGAGTCCTGAGATCGTAGAGCACGAGATGGAACATAAAGGTGTAAAAGGTCGGAGAGGTATGAAGGTGCCAGTCCATTTAAAGCCTTGTAGGTGAGCAGCAGGACCTTAAAATCTGCTCAAACCTGACAAGGTAGTCAATGAAGAGATCTCAGTATAGGGGTAATGTGCTCAAATTTTCCAAGTACTTGTTCAAATGTGAGCAGCTGCATTTTGCACCATTTGTATGCACAACAAAACCCTTCAATGCACTTCATATTGTATGGTAAAAACCCTACGATAATACAGAGAAAACCCCAACAATCAAACAAGACGATCCACTGTATGAAAGCACTCGGCAACAGTGGGAAGGAAAAACTCCCTTTTAAGAGGAAGAAACTTCCAGCAGAACCAGGCTCAATGAGGGGCGGCCATCTGCTGGTGGGGTGGGGAGGGAGGCAGAGCAAGAGACATACTGTGGAAGAGAGACAGAACCTAATGATTAAAAGTAAAGTGGTGTATAAACACAAACCTGAATAAGGAAGAAACAGTCAGTGTATCATGGGAAGCCACCAGGAACCTAGGCCTATTGCAGCATAAGAAAGTGAAGGTTCTGGGTCATCTGATTCAGCCCTAATTATAAGCTTTATTTATATAGTTTGACCAGACAAGCAGCTCCCTTACTATTGTTTACAATACCTCCAGCACCATCCAAAGCACATGCAGCAGATGGTGTTGAAACATTTTCTTGACCTCAGGTTACAAAATTGAAATGAATAAATAGGTCTAACTAACAAAAGGTGAGCTTTAATGACTCCACAGGGCTGATAAAAACAAAACTAGAACCCAGAAAAGCTTTTGAAATATGTGAGTACAAGAAGGTCAAACTGAAGGTAAACAGACAAATTTACAGGGGAACAGATTAAACTGCATACGCACACAGGGCTGACTGGATGCAGGTGAAAACAATCACAGTGAAATTAATGAGGGCAGGGCAGGCTACAGCAAATGAGAAATACCAGAGATCCACAACTAAAATAGAACAGGAGCTAACAAAAAACAAGACAACAAGGAAAAATAATCAAGTAAAAACTGAAGGGTGCTTCAGAGACCATGATGCCATTTTTTTGTACTTTTTAAACTTTATGTAACCCCAAAAACTGGTGTCATTTTGACTTTAGAAGTCACGGCACTACTGTTGCCTTTTTCTTGTGTGTCTAGTGATTTTGTCAGATTACAGTTGTACAATTGTTGCCTTTAATTAAACCAGGAGACACATGTCCTGAATCTTTTATTACTTGCTGTTGATTCCCACTGAAGCTCCAGAGCCTGAGAAAATGTCACTCGGTACAGCCCGAATTTGAATAGAGGAGACTCTCCCCTCTGCTATGTGCCATGATCCAAATACATTCCTGCTGTGTATTGCTGGGCAATTAACTGCAGTATATCCACTTAACCTTTTTTATTATAGTATCTTTTTTGGAGGGGGGGGTGGGCTTCCTGCCGTTAGTTTAGCAGTCTCCAACCCTTGTGTTCAAAAGAAAAATATGGCAAGATGCTGCAAAGTTCTGTTTGGATTTGCCACTTTCATTCATCTGCACCCTCAAAACATGAGCGAGCCCTTATTATATTGGCACAACTGATTCACAATAGCAGGTTTATGGTATATATTGGTGTGGCATCCAGGATGATGGCTTAGGGAGATTCTTGGCAGGTACAACTGTGACTCAAGTAATTGGGCTACAGGGGACATTTTCGAGGGACCAAAGCCAGCGCCGCAGGCAGACAAGTTGGTAATGAGAAGCAGCAGAGGTTGGCATTCACACACACAATGCAGTGTCAACTGCTTTTGGTAACACAAACTGTGGTATCACAGCAGACTGTAGAAGCAAGCGTCTGTGTTTTGGTTTTTTTCTCCCCAAACTGTGATTTTGCTCCTGCACTGTGCAGTGAAGCTGTCACAGTCCAATTAGGGAGAAAATATGAGTGGAAAAACAAAAGGAAATGGCAACATAAAGTTACTTAATAGGCTATTTGGCCACCACGATCTACAGACCCTTTTCACTTCTAATTAGCACAGACTCTACAAGTGCCAAAAAAATACTCTGGAGATGCTGCAGTATATTTCAGTAACATTCCACTATAGTTGTTTTAATGCCTAAATGCAGTTTATTTTAATGCAACACATGTATACTGTTGCTGAACAGATCAACGGCACACTTAGGGTATATTTGTATTTAATTCAAAATACTTATGTTACTTTCTTGCTGATACTGTGCGTTGCTGTTGCTGAATTCAGAAGTGGTAGAAGTGCTCTTGCTTGGCATTGTGAGAGCATATTCACTTACTAAACTTTTTTCTGTGTTGTAGTTCTGTGTAGTATCGTTTCTTTGTTTCCCTCATCTCCCTTTTCTGCTGCAGGGCTACTCAATTTGCTCTGGTTTCCTCTTACACTGAAATCGGGCTTATTTAAAATTTCAGATTGAATGATTTTCTGAATATAAATGACTGTTTTATGCAAGCCCCCTACAGACTGGTAATCTGCAGGGTTGTTTCTTCATCTCCCTCTTATCCTCAACCCTCTGCCCTTCCCATGACCCTAGAAAGGATTAACTAGGAAGTATCTGCTCCAGAAGCATGACTGACATTCATTTAGGTGAGAGAAATGTCCATGAAATGCAGGATTGATGACTGGTGGCTGTGTGTCTGCTTTGTTTTGCCTCTCATGCTACCAATTACTGCTGTCCTACCTTCAACTCTTGTGGTTATTTCAGTGGAGTTTACAAGTTTGGTGACACACCACCTAATTAGCCTTGAGTGCAATTGTAGCACATTCCCACTTACTTATTCATGGAATACAGTTTACATAATCCCCATGCTAATGTAATCATTTGGTGTCCATTTTTTTGCCTTGCAGATAATCATCCTCGAAGAAAAAAATTCCCATCAGTACCGAAGTAGACTGTGGCTTCCCCACAGGGGCAAAATATGCACTCAGAATTGCCTTGTGTCATTTGCATTCGCGTTGCCCTCTGTGGCACTGAGTGAACTTAACCCACACCAGGGGGCTACAAATCCCATTGCTTCCATCATAATTCACATCTCTAATTTGCTCTACTGATTTCTGCATTTCAGCTGTAGCCAGTATATGTGCCAAGAAGCTTCCAATAAGAACTTGTTAGCAGAGGCTGCAGTTACTCACGGAGGATTAAATGAATTAAGCCCTCAGTGCTCTACAGGCCTTCATCAATTATCCATCTTTCACAAGATGGTACCAAGGTCTCTTTGGATTTTCATTCCAAAAAGAGATATCTGCTCTTATCAAATATGTACTGCAGTCCTGTACAGATAAAAAGAAAAGAAACGCACAAAAACTGCATCTTTTGTATCTTTGAAATCAAGAACAGAGAGTAGAGAGTTGTTTTTATTTTGACTGGTCAATTCAGTTCAGAACCTGTTAGCCGAGAAAATATCTTAATCTCAGTTTCTGTCTCAACTGAAACATATTCTACATTACTGCTTTATCTATACTTGTGTTGACTTGTATGCTTGTGTGTTTTTCTTTGCAGGCACAACACGGCTTCCTCGAGAGGGGGAGGTGCCAGGCGTGGACTACAATTTCATCAGTGTTGGAGACTTTAGGATCCTGGAGGAGAGTGGACTTCTGCTAGAGAGTGGAACCTATGATGGTAGGCATCACGGTGGCATTAAGAATATGAGAAACCTTTCTGTGTGCATGTCTTCGGCTGTGTGCATTTAGTCAGAGAATATGATTCACACTGACAGCTCTCTATAATAGAGTGAGTGTAAGCTTGCTATTCACAGTCATTATGACTTATAGCCTGCCTTAGTGAAATGTGACGAGCGGGACAAAATGTATTGATCAGTGAAACACGATTAAAGACTTGTTAGAAGTGACAGTCAGAGTAGCAGCAGTATTTGCAGCTCTTGATATAAACTGCACTATTCAGCTTCTCCTCTCTATGTGTAGAAAGGGTCGATGAGGTATGACGTTTGCAGACCTTAAATTTAAATAGACATAGAAATATTGTATAAATAAGAACAAATTTTTTGTAGCAAGGATTAAATAAACTTTACATTTTCCAGGCACTTTAGGACCTGAAATAGTCGGCAGTCAGTGACAGGTGTGATAGGCAGGAAGGGTTTTTTCTTCTTTGTAGCAAAGCATTCAAAGTGTTTGAGCTAAAGGGTGAATTATAGGCCTTGTGTTATGTATTTTGCAGTGATCAGAGGATAGTTTACTCTGGTTAGACAAATAAAATGTGTCAGTAAAATATACTTATATTTTCATTTTCAATACACATTACTGAGTTTTCCTGATTGTAATTTCCTTTCTAAGTACTATAATTGACAGCATGTAGAGGAAAAAAACGAAAAAAATTCCAGTCTTCTTTTCATTTTCATTACAAAATTAATTATTAAACAAAACTGCTGGAGGTTACTGGATGTTCTTACTCATAAACAACTAAAACATAAAGTGTTCTGCAACTAGAAAAAGATACAGATATTTAAATAAAAAGAGTTGCCCGAGTTTTGCCAGATAACAGGTCATTCATCCTTTTCTCTTTTCAGCTTGTCTCCATAATTAAATCTTTTGATCTTTTCACTGCTCGTACTGAAGCTTGTGGCTGGTGCTCAGCTCTGGTTAGCTTTATCTTTATCCACTTTTCCTTTGTCAGATTCTTTAATTCTTTATGAAGCAGAGCAGGTCATAATCAGACATATGGGAGGCAAACCTACTGATCACAGTTCTGTTGTTGCATTTTCTGTATTAGACAATTCTTCTAAATTTAGCATTTTGCATGGACAGTCTGTGATTTGCAGAGCTGGAAAGTTATTCCTCGTACTTGAATTAGCCATAACTTGCATGCATGCTCATGAGCATAGTTTGTACTTTAATCTGTGCCCTGCAAGTCCGTACTTCATGTCCGACACTTTTTGCGTTCCCTGTTTATGTATCTGTGCCAGTACCTATTTTACTTTTTCAGCATACAGTGCATATTCACACAATAGTGTGTGAACGAGTAGCAGCTGTGGCACCTGTTGGTGACTTTTTGTAAACCAGTCAACATTCTGAACCCACCTGCTGACTTCGCAGTCACAAATAAGGAGGATCCACTTGTGTCCTTACTTACAACTCATGCTTTATTCATGGGATAAATCAGCCTCTTTCTTTCCTCTTTCTCTCCTCTCACATACACAGCCAGGAAGGTCTGGCTTGTCACAAACATTCAAAATTTAAAAAGTAACTTTTAGAGCTAAAGAACTGGGATTTTTTCCCGAATGTTCATGTGACAGCGCCTTAAGGAAGTAAACATGTCAGTTCCAAATGATATTTTACTGCTAGTAGACAAGCACATTCATGTTCTTTCCAGTACAGAGTTTACACAACAACGGATATTTCAGCTTGGCGAACATTTGAATGGTTTTTAAGATTTTTAGCATCTTAGCAACAATAAAACATAAGCAGCTGCCCTGCATTCAGAGGTCTCGTAAAGTCAGACGGTTGCAACGTATGCGTGTCATGAAGGGATTGCAATGGAGGATTTCTCTCACATATCACAATGATTATGGCAATAACATGATAATCTCCCCATTCTCTTTAAGCTCATTCTTTCTTAGTGCAAATCCAGACTGCTGTGAAATGCGAGAGGATTTTTCTAAATGTTTGAGGAGCAACCTCTGGTCGCATAAAATGGACAATCCCTTCACCGCTCTCATTCCCATTCAGCTGCTTCTTGTGCTTCCTGTGAGATGTAGAATTAAAAAATAAAGTAAAATCCTCATCCGGAGGGAGAGAGCCGTAAGGCTCAGAGCAGCTTCCTCTGGATGTGGACAGGTGCTTTTCTGTTTTTTACCATATTGTGCAACTTTGTCTGCATGCATTTATTGATGGTGAGGTGCATAGTCTGTCTGGACCTGCTGAGGCAGCTTCTTGCAGCAGTCTGTGAGCCCTGTGATAAGGTGTCATTCCTTCTAAAGGATTTCATCCCCATAGCACGGCTGCAGAAATGGCATTAGACACACATGGACACACATACATTGTTAGCACACAATTCCACATCCTTGAATACAGAACAAATCCTGTCCTTCCTTCTGTCGGAATAGATCATCTAAGAATTTGAAGATCAGGTTTCCAGGGCTACCAAGGCACCCAAAACCTGTCCTTCATCTATGAGCTGAAGTCAAGTGGGATTTATACCTTTTATAAAGAGTTTGACTGTTTGTAGAAAGAGAGAAATGGGGAGCAAATCGAGGAATATAATATAATAGAGAAAGAGATGTAGTTGACAGGCATACTGAGCTCCTCGTCTCCCAGTGGAAACCCCCTTTGCCGAGGAAGCAGGACAGCCTCGGCTATGTGCAGATGTGAGGATTAGCTTCTCAAAAGTTGGAAGGTTTCAGTATACTACTCCTAAGAGGGAACACTCTGAACACTCTGATAGTGGATGCCCCCTCCTCTGCGCGTCTGCTTAAACTCAGTCAGCACAAGCGATGCACGGCTACTGTGGCAGGGAGTGTTGATCTCTAAGCAGCACAGTTTACTCAAAGGTGGAAGTAATCGGATCAAGGAATGTGATTTACTGCATTTAGTTGTGTTTGAAGCCCAGCCTATTTTTTTCTTTGGAAAGGGGAAAATAAGTTCCTGTGTCCTGTCACAGGCCAGGTGGCTTCCATAGTTCTGTGAGGACCTCGTGAATTACCTTAAGTCTGTAGTCGTGCATAATAATTGAGCTGTGCACAAGTTGCTTGGCTAATGGGATTCTTAGTTAATTGTAATGAACTCCCTGATGTAATGGCCATTATCTTAATGGCTCAAGAAAAACATTTGTCCTCCACTAAGCAAATGGCTTATGGGAGGCAATGTACATATATTTTTAGCCTAAACAGCGTCTCCTTAACTTATTTGTCACAAAGCTGTCAGGGATTGTTCTTCTCTCAAGAAAGACTGGATAAAAATGAGGACACAACACACTTGTAATATCCCTCTAGGATAAGATTGTTTCTGTGCATCCAGGCTGCTCTAAAATTGGTCGGATACAAGCTGGACAATCTATGTTGGTTGTGGTCCCAGGTAATCTGGCAAGCACACATATAAGCCATCCGTGCCAAGCATTCACAGTTAGTTTTTTGGGGGGGGGTTGGTCCCTCCTTGATTTCTGTGCCTCTGAGATCCAGGTTGGGTCACACTTTCAGAGTTGAGCAGAGAAGGCAGTTAAAAACTAAATAGGTCTTTACAAGACTTTTTTTCCCCTGATAGATGAACTTTAATATGCTACGAGCAGAATTCTTTCATCTTTTGTCAGCCACTTCTATACAGTTGTTTTAGGGTATATTTTGTGGTAATAAGTCAGATTTTTGCAAGAAGTGAAAACAAACATTAAATTGGATTTTGAAGCTGACTGTTTGTGGATTTGGTCTGATGGATTTGTTGCTGTGTATGTGTCTGTCCGTGCATTTGGTAGGATGAAAGAGTGCTCATAACCTTGTGTAGCTTATATTGCCCTTCACAACTGGAAGCTTTTTTTTTATTACCAGTAGCTGATTCCACCACCATGAAATTACTTGCACACACTTGGAAGGAGCAGGTTCACTCATCCTTGCTCATCAACCTCATGACACAAGGATCACAAGTAACATCGGACAAGCTTCCTTTTTTTTATCAGCTTATAAGGCTTCCCTCCATTTATAATGGCAAATAGTGCCACAAATCTCTGCTGATACACTGCTTTCACACACCTCTATATCTGCGCCACACATTTATCAGGGGCCAAGAGACATGTTAGTAAGTAATTAATCACAGAGGTAGTGTCTGGCTGATAAATGTCAGCGTGTGGCAGGAGACAGGCGGGGATTAGCCAGCAGACCCAATCTTTCCCCGCTATCGCTGTGCCACCCCTGTTAATGAAGCCATCTTTGACAAATGCGGATGGCTGTCGCTTAGTAAACAGTAAAGTTACATGTGAGGAGGGGAAGGGTAGGCTTTTATCCAGCCTTCGTCTTCTTTTCAACCTTCCTGCTGCTTTGAGAAAGATGACCATAGCTGCATTAACCCTGTTTGCCGTGTACTGTTGCTGGCATGCCCGAGGAGATGAGGCCTGGCTCAAGATGGGCTCACTTATGAGGAAGGCTGATGTGGTGCTACTGTATCGCTCTGTAAAGCTGCTGGAGTGGTTGTGATATTTTCCTCACAGCCCTCTGTTCTTTCTGGCATGCACGATGCTGTCAGTTTTCCCTCTTTGTAGCGAGCTATAAAAAGATCTGGAGTTGATAAATGCTGCTCTTACAGTACACTGTTTGTGATGCCTGCATGTTCACGCTTAAATACATCAAAGGTTCATAATACAATGGTCCCATAAGCAACTGGCTCCAAATGAAAATAAGATCAAGTTTATGGAGGCTAATTAAATAGCCAAAGATCTGCATTTCCCAGCGGTATTTCTCTGTATTCTTTATTTAATCTAATTATATACGATGATTTCGCTGAGTAGGCTCAATCTGACGATCACTTATTGTAAGTAGCAAGTAAATATATGCCTTTACTAATGGATTACAAAAAAATTAATTTGATAATTTTTCCGTAAACACATCTGACAGAGCAGCATTTAACAAACAAATAATCATAATAAATGGCAGGGATTTAAATTAGTATGCACATTATTTGTAATCCTAATGGAGGTTGAATAATTACTTATTCAATGCCTAAATTGAGTTCCACATACTGCTCACTAGCCATACATAGATAGATCACCCCATGAGCTAAATGAGAAAATAATTTAACAAAGTTTTACTCTCTCCTGCGTCTCTTTACAGAGCGCTGTTATCCCACTGAATATTTATAATCCGTAACACAAGGTCTTTCTTCATTATGGAAAAAAAGCAAGCTGAGAGATAGATAATTGCTGTATTCAATGATCAGTGTAATTAGTTGCTGGCAAATTCCAAGTGAAGTGATTTTAATGTAACATGAGTGATGACAGCCCTGTGGTGCGGTTATCAAGGGGAAACAAAGCGGGGGGTTAAGAGACGGAAAAAATATGCAGAGGAATCAGACCTCTGAAATTTGTAAATGGTTGACCTTGAGTGCTGGTGTGTGACATTTAGAGAAATCATTTTTGATTTAAATCACAGAAATTGTGGTGATAGTGGCATAGTGGAGGGCCTGTCTGTGTCTTCTGGCACAGCCAAGTACAGTTTTCTTTCCTTTTGGTCTTTTTGAAATATACTCAAGCTTTTCTATTTCTGGTTACATTATTTTAAATGACTTCTTTTTTTCATTTTCCTTTCCTCTGTAAGGTAACTACTATGGAACCCCAAAGCCTCCAGCAGAGCCCAACCTGGTGCAGCCTGACCTGGTGGATCAGGTGTTGTTTGATGAGGACTTTGGTGGCGAGGTCCCCAGGAAACGTACAACCTCAGTCAGTAAGATGGACAGGAAGGACAGCGCTGTACCTGAGGAGGAGGATGATGATGAGCGGCCACCACTGGTCAATGGCTTGCCTGGTAGGTCAATGTCAAAGCATAAAATGTTAGGCTTCAAAAAAGGTGTACGAAAATAATGTGGCACTACGCTCTCCTGTGCAGATTGGTCGTCTTCGTAATTCATTTTGTCATTTTGCATCTCATTTGTCAGTCAGGATTGAAATATTTTGTACTCCTAGATCAAATGGTATTGCATATTATTTTTCTTAATGAGAAGCTCAGGGGAAGAAATTTCTACTTCCGATTTCTTACTGTTTATTAATAGTCAGTTTTCAGTTCTGTGTTTAGTTCAGTTCAGTAATACTTGACCCTAAAAGACCCTAGAAAACCCTAAAGCATCAAGAATTACTGTTAAGTCTTTTTTAGAAAGGGACCTGAGGACAGTGAGACCTGATCCAAATGCAAAAACAGGCCCAGAAAGAGAGCATTCAACAGGTATTGGATTTTTTCATTTCATTGTTAAATAGAATCCAGATTTTTGACATAATGACACTTAGATTGAACTCAGTCTGTGCCCTGTCTGACTTGGTTCCTGAGGATAGATTTGGGTTTCTAGTTTTGAAGGGACCCAACCGACATGTAAAGAACTTTAGGTCACAGTAATATCGCTTTCTAGAAATAATAGAAATAATGTTATCTTGGACTCTATTTTAAACGTGTGATGTGACAGCCCTGTTACCATTAGCGTTGAATAAACTCCCAGGTCACCTTGAGAGACTCTGATCTAGGAGAGTAGGATACTGTGCATGTGATCTATCAGAACAACTCCTGGGCTCTCTAAGGAGTGAATCTGTCCTTAATGCTTACAAGGAGAGCAGACCTGTAGCAGAAATAGGTTACATGCTACATACCATATCCATTTTTTTTAGTAGGAGAGAATTAGGGTTAAGATTGAGGCCAGTCCAAGCTGAAAATATTTTTTACACAATGAAACATTGTTTTGACAGTCTCAGCTCAAGCACTGCTTGCTCAGCTGTACAAGGGATTCACAGAAATCCAGTCTGTTTACACAACTGTTCTGTCATATTGAAATCAAACACAAAACGATGCCCAGACATTCAGGAGTTCTTTTTATGGAAAGCAACCAGTCACAAATGACTGCTCTGCTACAGCCCACAGCTGTGGCAAAGAAGTCTCAGACCAACCGTAGATGGAGAGAGTTATGGTCGAATGAAAAAAGAGGTTAATGGAAAATGTGAGCTCTAAGTCTCTGAACTCTTCACTGCAGCTTCCCCCATCGTTGCTTAGGCTGTCCTTATCAACCACAGTCCTTCTATAACCCATCTGACTCGTATCGTCGAGTGGGCCCTCACCCTGCTGTGAACCTTACTGATGAGCTCTCCTTCAGGCTTTGCCCTCAGGCTGGTTCTCCAAGTCTCTACATAGCTCGAGCACATAAAGCATCTTCAAACATGCCATCCGCACTTTGTCTTCCTTTAAAAATCAAGCTCAAGTGTGCGTATTTGATCAGAGAGGCAAAAGAGGAAAGTGTTTTAGAAGCTGTAAATAACCAAAATTTGAATGCTGCTGAAGGGCTCTGTAGTTGTTTCTTTTAGCAATTTATAGGCAATATAAAATTCTGGTGGAATGATCTTTAGGAAATGCATCCCCCCAGAAATGCTTTTATTGTGATTTGCGTAACATCTTTTGGCATTATCCTCTATTGTGAGGAGGGTTAGCGCCACATAAAAAGAAAAGGATGAAAACCAGTTATGTTTCAGTGCTTTATAACAATCTTCTGAGGAAGGCGTGGAGTGCTAACTGAATTAACAGAGTCTTTGTTGTATGTTTTGTGTTCATTGGCAAGCAGTTTCTCATTAAAGGGGAGTGTCTACAAATGTAATAGAATATATTTTATGTGCAGTTATAAAGTATTATCAAAGAGAAGAAGCCTCAGGGTTCAGCTGGCCCTTTCGATGTGAATCCCTGCCTGTATGATTGCAACCCACAGGAAATATACACATACATAGGCACAGACTTTTCCTCACACACAGTTTGCTCAGGCAAATCTAAAACTGCCCTTTGGCGAAGACATGCAAATCCTGTGTGTGACATGGAATCACCAATTCCCTGCAGCAAGCAGGAACACAGGACATAGGTGTTCCTGCAGGCGAACCTTCTACTCTCTCTGCCTTGCTTTCACTGTCTTATTCCCTTTTTAATATATCCATCCTCCAACGCTCTCCAGAGCACAAAGAGGGGGCAGACTGGAGGAAAGCAGTGCCCAGCTACACTCAGTCCAGCAGCACCATGGACTTCCGCACATGGAGCTCTCTTCCTCGTGACGACAGCTTGGAGCCCCTGCCTTTCAACTGGGAGATGGCTTATACTGAGACCGGCATGGTCTACTTCATAGAGTAAGTGAGACGTGAGCTGTGGCTCAAAGTGATAATGTCTGATACAGGGCTGATTAGAAATTGCAGTTATTTTAGTTAATTTTATAGAGTTTATAAAACATAATTACGCATGCTCTGAGTCCTGGATTATCAGGCAGTGCATCCTCAAATGTAAGTTATTACTCATTAACCCACAAGTTGCCATATATGCTATGTCATTCTATGCTTCTCAAACAGTGTTTATTTAATATTTATAACAAAATATAATTAAAATAACAACAATTAACTGATTCAGCCCACAAGAGTTGTTGTGTGTTGCCTGTGGCCAAAACTATTAAAACCACATCAATAAGTCACAAATATTGACCTTGGTGAAAAGTTCAAATATATCAGGGCCACTTTCACCTGCCTGCTGCCATCAATACTCATTAGCACAACAAATGTGTGTTGGAACTAATACACAGAAGAAAGTAGTCCCAACAAATGCTAATATGTGATCAGTTATTTTAGGAAATTGCTTTGCTTGTTTTGTGAGGTGCTGTTGAATAAGAGAAATCATAAGAAGATGCTGCTGCAGGTTAATCTGCTGATAGCTGGTGCAGTCTGTAAACTGGATGATGAGGTTTGAAATGTAGGCCGACTGACAACCGGAGTGTTGTTGCTTATGTAAATTATCGCATCTTACAGCTACAGTGAGGTATGCTGCTAAATGTTATGGTAACATGAAAGTGTTGTGTGTGTATCAATTGTCATACGTTTTTTTTTTATGTTTGCTTGTTTCTCATTTATCCATAATGAAGGACACATCAGAGAATCAGAGAGACTTTATTAATCCCAGAGGGAAACTGAGTTGTCATAGCAGCAACTACACAACAAACATCAAGCACTCGTATAAAATGAGTGTAGAAACAGAGATATTGGTAGATAAGTATAGGGATAAATAGGTATAAATATACATATAAATAGAAAAGAACAAGTATGTCTGCAAAAAGTTCAAAAAATATTTCTGTCAGTTTCAGCAGCGATATTAGGTTTGATCCTCTGTCTGATGATGAGTTGTGTAGCTGAGATCTACACCTCATTTCCTGTCACAGGAAAATTAAACCATAACAGCCTGACAACAGCATAAAAACAACTAAAAAGAAGAAAATGTACACAACTGTCCTTTGTTTGGATAGATAGATAGAACTGTATTAATCTCTCAGGTAGATTCCTCTGGGAAATTCAGTAAACTTAACAGTAAAATTCAGTTTAATAGTAAACTTGCAATATTTCTAGGCCTCACAGTGTATCCGATGTTTAAAAAGACAACTTAGTAAAGCTAAAAAACAGACCTTCTCTTAGGGTCTGTAGGTGTATGGGTTTACGTACAGTAAACGCAAGTGTGTGTGTTCACGACTTTGTGTTTTATTCGCATTTTGCTCTAAGCTACTTGTCTCTGAAGATATCAGAAGACCATTGTGATTTTCCTGCTGATTACACACTCCAGTTGTTTAACACATTTGAGGATAAATGAGTTTGTCATGTTTCACATCACATGGTTTTTTTTTTCTCCCCTCTGAAAAGGCCACCTAACCATAAACACTGTAATCTGACAGCTGAATATAAAGCAATGGATCAGATGTTTGCTGATAAATTGAGTAATCTTGTGCACAAGAGCATGTTACACGGGAGAATACGGCTGCCGTTTTTCCTGCTGTGATACATCTTTTTTGTTGGCTGCTTGTGCTTCAGCAGTGGTTTCCTTGTTTTCAGAGGTCTTTACTGAAGATAGTTCCTGGCTTTTATTTTTTTGCACTCCACAGTCACAATACCAAGACAACCACGTGGCTGGACCCCCGCTTGGCAAAGAAGGCAAAGCCCCCTGAGAAGTGCGAGGATGGCGGTATGTATACTCCTTTGCTCAGCTGGTTTTCTGAAGCGTACACTCATTCCATTAAATACTGCACATGCTTTTACACAGGGGCATACTTACATTGTATATGCCCTACATTACATGAGCCATCACTTCTCACCCTTTCTCACAATGAATCAAGCAACCAACCAGGATGAAATATGAATGTTTGACTTCTCTTTGAAATGGCACATCACCTAAGAGTAACCTTAAGCATTGCAGTGCTAAAAGCTAATTTTTCAAAAATCTAGAGCTGGAGTCTACTTTGAGGATTTTCAGACGTGCCTTTTTATCCTTAGGATATAATGTGGGCTTAAGTGCAAGCATAGACAGACAGCAGCCACGGCTGAAAAAGTGGGACCCTTCCAGCTTGTTTTTAATGGATTTTTACAGGCAAACGGAAAGCTAGTGAGTGTGTTTCTTCTGAAAAGCAACTCCAGTGCACTTCCTTGCATTAAGAGCTCATCTGTCTTTTCTTTTCTTATGCCTCATAATGTTCGTCAAGACATAACACTCACCAGCTATTCCAGCCAGATTGTTGAAAACCACGGGAATATGTCTTCTAGATTATTATGGCAGTATTTTCATACATACGTTCCAATGTTAAATATTCCAGTCAGGGGGGAAAGATACACTGGTAACTACCGCTGTTCCATAATGCCAGATAGATTCCCGGACCTCTGCAAAATATTGCGCATACTTCTCCCCTTTCCTTCTATTGGTCTGTTATCTTGTGAGCACCCAATTTGCATCTCCACAGCACGATAGCACACTCTTTTCCTTTTGCAGAGTTACCTTATGGCTGGGAGGAAATTGACGATCCACAGTATGGGACATACTATGTTGAGTAAGTAATACTGATGCATCTCATTTCCCATCACTCCATCATCACCACCAGTGCCAATTGCTTTGTCATACTTGTTCGTCTCAGATGCACATAACACACAAGCGTATTTTACCAGCTTGGTCAGTGCACAAGTGCATATTGCACAGCTCTGTGTACTTGGGCGGTGGGAAAATGTTAAGTAATATTGTCTAAAATAAACAAATGGTTGTAGCACATCTTGGGTGAGAATATTCTGAATTATGCAACATACCGAGAGAAAGCCTTTACCTGGAGAACACTTGAAGATTTTGATCAGGATTTTCACATTGTTTATCGGTGGGTGGCAAAATGAAACTCTGCGGGTAACATTGCAGTGACCTGTATATGAACACAAAACAGATTTTTCTCTCATCGCATTCTGTCAGTGTTTGTGTGTGCTTATAGAGTCTGTGTATTTGTCATTGCATATTGTTTGTATATTTGTCTGTGTGCTAAATGTGTATTTGTCATCAACATCCCGGCAGGAAATCTGTGAAACACAGCCATTGTAACAGCAGTAGAGAGAAATGGGGAGATTTTGAACTAGAATGCATGGAAGAAGTGGAGTGGGGGTTGGAAGACGAGGTAGCAATCTGTTGTGTTGAAAAGAAAATGGGAATTCTCGCATTGTTTTATTGCTCAGAAAGCATATAAACGCTCCTAGGTAGAAGTGACATGAGAGAGAGACCTGCACTGTTTGGACAGGGAGTCAATGGCATATAGATGGAGCTTGTACCTGCTAGTGTTTAGCTTGAAATGAGCTCACTATGAAGCAGTGGCTCTTGTTTGTATGCCAGGGGGACAACAGGCTGTTTACCTTGTTGTAGGGGAACAGGCAGTCAGGGGTTCATTTCCTATAATATTAAATGGCTAAAAGCAATGGTACTTTCCCCCACATAAAGAGGAGGCAAGTCAGAATGTACTGTATGTGTGCTGTGCTTGTGAATTTGTTTACTGGCACCACTATAGCATCCCTCTATCAGAAAATTATACTTCCTCTAAAAGGATGGTGCATACATAATTAACTGCAGAAAAATGATGCCGTAAGCTCAATAAGTGAGAGATTAGCATGTCTATGGGTGTGCGTGTTTGCATTCCAAGTCTCTTCTCACAAACCTGAACCTCTTTATGTTACAGCCACATCAATCAGAAAACCCAGTTTGAGAACCCTGTCCTGGAGGCAAAGAAGAAGCTGAGCCAGGAGACTGCAGCGATCCAGCAAGCCGCAGCAGCACCTTCTCAAGGTAACATTGCAGAATGCACCCCCCTCTTTAACTTCCACTGGGTTTATAAACGTTTTCCATGGTGTCATAACGGCAGAAGCCTGTGATAAAGAGCACAAAGGATCAAGTTTGCACGCGTGAAAATTTGCAAATGTTGGATTGCTAATGTAACATATGGGAGCTTTGTAAACATTATGGGATAGTTCAGCCTCTTGCATGAGTTTTGGCACCACACTTGGGTGTATACTACATGTAGTTACATGTGTACCTGTAATTATGTCAGAGAGCTTTCTAATTTGTACTGCCATTGCACCTCGTTAAAATCAAGCAACTGCATTATGTTACTGAAGTTAGAAAAAAAAATGCCACACTGAATAAATTTGTGAAGATCATCAAACTACCCAAGAAAAAGGGAAAACGCCTGCCAATGTTAAATGTCATGTGGTTGGTTGGGGTCGAACTGGAGGTGATTTACGTCCCCTCAAATGTTCTGAAGGAAGCTACGAAGAAGACGCAATTTAGCAGTGAGTGTGAAAAAATTTGGGGTTCAACTTTGAATTTTCATCACATGACATGCACCAAGTTCACCAAAAAGGACGGAGGGGTTTGCGAGGGGTGATTCTGGTGGACCAATTATCTGCAATAACGTGTATGTTAGCATGTCAAAAAAAATAATAAGAAATAACTGATTATATTCAGAATGTGTATAATAAAAATACAGATGTCAAAAAAAAATCAAGAAACTGCAGTTACACTGAAATCATCTAAAATGACAGACTCTCTGTTGCGTCTGTATCACATATTCTTTCCTGGTTATTTAACCATGTACTACTGTTATTTCATGATGCTGCGAGATTATTCAAGAGCACCAGAAGTAATTTAGTCTTTATTGTAGCTTATTCTATTTCTGCACTCACTGTAAATCATTTTGGACATAGGCATCAGCTAATTAGCTAAAATATAATTGTAATTTAATTACTTTGGCCTATCCTCTGTGTAGAGGCCTGACCTTTTTACCTCTGTCAGTGCGCTTTGATAAACGTGCTTTGTGGGAACAGAAAGCAGTAGAACGTGATCATTTTTTACAAGGTCAGCTGAAAAAAAGAATGAGCCCTTTCTTTCACAGTTTCCTCATGTAACAGACTTTTTTGTCAGCTCTCCAATTGTGGTCTGTTCTTTAAGTTGACAAGTTGACATTTTTCAACTGCAATAAACATCATGAATTAAGTATGTTTTCATTACAATATATGTATAATAGATTACAGTACTGCAGTAGTGGAAATAGACAAGCGCATAGCGCTGGCAGAGATTCAGGGAGTGAAAGAGGGAGTGTAGGGGAGGAGGCCGGCTTTTAACGGTGCATGTGGCAACAGCTGGTGTAACAGCACGTCAGAGAGGCCAAGTATAATCAGACATCTCTCTGCTCAGGTGTGTAGGGACCGAGGAATCCAACATCCAGCTCCTGATTACTGATTACACAACTTAGTGAGCTGTCAGACAGTTGCTATGATGAAACCTAAGCATCATCAGTTGTCGGTTACACCTCAGGCTACAATCCAGACACTCTGTTTTCCAAGAAGTTCAATTCCCAGGGAGTTCTATGTGAAGGAAATGAACTCTGTGAATACAGAAATAATGCATATTAATAGTTTATGTACAAATGTGTTTTGTTTTGTTTTTAAAAACACCACAGGCAAAAATTAGTTTTTTATGCAAAGGTCAATTTTGAGATATCAGTGAGTTTTGCTCCATAACGTGCCTTCTTTCAAAATATGCCTTAATTGAGATCCTATCTTGTTTGCTTATGTAAATGTAAAATTACAGAGTACTTGTAACACATAATAATATTATTAATGTAAGTAATGTAGTGTTTTCACAGTACATCATTTTTCTTAGTTGCATTGCTAGTTTAAGCAGTTAGTTTATTTGTATGTTGAACTGTGTTGTGTAATTCTTTCTTGCATCATGTGTCACTGCAGCTAACCACTAAAAACACACATGGCTATATGTGTTCCTGTTTGCTTTGTTCTGATCCATTATCTATATTCTTTGATTAAACTAGTAATTTGGTCATTTCCCTGATAGTCAGCTGCTGGCTTTGTAGGCTCATTCCTTTATAAAGACTACTCATGACTTGTACACTCTTGCACTCTTGCAAACAGCCGTTGCTGTTGCTCTACTGCTGCTTCGCAGATGTAGTAAAGAAGCTGTTTCCTCAACTATGCTGAATAATGTCACTGGAGATTTACAGTGAGACTGAGTCACACATAAGAACTCAAAAACCATGGCCGTTTGATGCAGTTGATATGATGGTTTTGTCTGCCTCTGGTGTTTAAAGTCTGCCCACAAACATTGGCACAGAGACCTCCCTTGGACTCTCCCACACAAGTACAGGCTTGTACACATCAAACTCACTTCCTCCCTTGGTTACTCTCTCTTTCACCCTCCTTTACCTCAGTCTATTTCTTCACACACAAATGTGCAGGCAAATGGGTATATCAGCGCTCACTGGGTTGGGGGGCGAAAAAACATCCCATGTTGAGTTTATCAAGCAATTTGAATGTGATTATGCAAATGGGCTTTGCTTGATCCATGCAACAGTGTGGACATCTGGAGTCCACACTGACTGTGATAAGTTACACTCGCTCACAGCCGTTCATGTCTGCAGCGAATGTTTATGGCTGCTGAACTGTTTCAAAGTATGAAAGCGCCTTCATTTGTATTCCTCACACACACCCTTGAAAGTTAGCCTTTATAAAACTGAAGGAAATGAGTGGGGGAAAGTGCATCTGTTACTTTTCAGCCAATTTACAAAGTTCTTGCCATTTTTTTAAACTGGATATAGGGATGGGCGCACAGCTATCAGATGTGACTGTTCAGTCATCGTGTGTATAGAAGCTGCATAAAGATATTAAGAGATACAAGTGAAGAACGCAGCATGCAGCTGTAAACCTTCATATCCATGTCTGTTAATTTCAGGTAAAGTATTCACATATACACAGCCCAAAGAGCTTTGCAACGTTTTTTAGTTTCTAATGGTAGCACATTATTTCAAAACAAGCATGTAACATTATACAAATTATGTATTTGTTAACCTGTCAAACTGCAGCTTTTTCAGCTTTTTATAAAAGAAACCATTTAATCTTGAACAGTTTACAAAATGTACATCCTCACCAAGTGTGATTAGGCTTTGAGATTTAGTGCCACCAACAAACTGCACGTTGTGATCTATTTGTTAGATTTGTTGGCGATACGAAAAATCAGAATAACACCAAATCCTTTGCTTGTTGCTGAATACATTTGCAAATTCTTAATGAAATAGTACTCCGACAACCACGTCTTTAACAAACATGGTGTCCGTGTAATAATGTTCGAGGCTGCATTTACTTCATACATTTCCTGTTGTTGTTGTCATTCTCTTTGTGGTAGAAGTTGTGGTAATAAGATATCTATCACTGAGATTTTTAGTGTCGTACAAAAGTCGTAATTTTCTCTTAGTTTACTGCATATGTGTCTCTTGGGGATGGTTATTTTGCCACAGTTCATTTATCTTCAAATATAAAGACCCCAGATAATGACAGTACCATCACACTCTCTCAGTATATAGCAGAATCACAGGAATATGCCCCATTTGTCACCAGCTGGTTTCCCTTTTACTGTTTTTGACTCAGAGCTATAATGCGGTCCAGGCCAGAAACCATCAGGCAGCAAGCGAAAAATGGTGTGTCCATGATCTAAAGTGCTGATACCACAGTAATGCCAGATAGAGAAGCTGCCCAGTTAAATGCAATGTGACCCTGACAGTCGGTTATCTATTGTATTGTGTATGCCACAGCCAAGCTGCTCGTCCATATTGATGTTGCCACTGACCTTAAGTTGTTCCTTTTTCCAGTTATAAAAAGTCTACAGTGATAAACCTTTTTTTTTCTGAGTCACTGATTGCAGTAGGGAAGGGATAACAGAGGACACTGTGGTAAATTGGATACTGTCAGAGGTACTATATCAATGTTCAGCTCTATAGTTTTCAAATGAAGGTAAATGAGTGTATCAGCTTCTATAGCTGTAATTTTAACTCATTTTATCTGTCTGACTGTGCAGGTTGGCAGGGAGGTGTAAAAAAGGTCTCTGTGAAAGGTTTATCTAGTTAAGGCTTACAGATTATGCCTGTTAATTAGAAATGACTAATTACGGTGTTGATCCTCAGCACATAATGTGTATAATTGAGGTTCAGTGCGGACACGGATGGATTTTGCTGTCTTTCAAGAAGGCTATGAATTTATTAATCATTGTTGCTGCCTTGCATGTTGTGTATTGTTTTGTTATTTCGGTTGTGTTTGATAAAAAATTGTATTCACTCATAATTTTATTCATGTGCATTCTCGCACATGCTGACACGTAGATGTTCTGCACAGGTAAAGGTGGTGCATCTGGCTTCACAGCAGACCCCAGCCAGCTGAAAGGGGAGATTTACCACACAGCGCTGAAGAAGAGCTCCCAAGGATTTGGATTTACCATCATAGGAGGTGACCGCACAGATGAGTTTCTGCAGGTGAAAAATGTGCTCAGCGACGGTCCTGCTGCTCAAGACAAAAAGATGGCATCTGGTGAGCAAAACCTTTGAAAATATGCTCACAATTTACTACAGAAAAGGACCAGTAAGAGCTGATACACTTATTCAAATAAACATTAAAATCCCATTTAGCTGGAAGGGAGATCCATGTGTTCGCTAATTTCTGCAAAGTTGCTGAAAATTCTTTTGTAGCTAACGTGTACCTACTGTGTTACTATGATGCACCTTCAGGTATCAATTTTACATCTGTGGTCTTCACTTAACCTAACACTGCCCCATGAGTTTCAGTAAATAAAGCAATAACAACTTTAGCATTGTCAGGGGCATTGTTTTATAGCAGGCTGATTATGGTGGGCGTGAAACCATCTAAAAGCTTTATTGTTCAGGTTCTGATCTTGCCTTTGGGCTGTCTACATAAACCAACAGCCATGAGGCTGTGTGTGATGGTTACAGTAGTATGATGTGACAGAAATCTACGCCTGTCTCAGCTCCTGTTGTTGAATACTGTTCAGGTCTGTTCAACAATGTAGTGAGCAAAGAGGGGACAAGAATAAAGTAGGAATGAATGAGATAAAAGGAAACTCAAACGGTACCAGGAGCTGCCAAAATGAAAATATGAGAGAGTAGTGAAGGGGAAAAGGACATTTCAGAGAAAAGCACTGTCTGGCAAAAGGAGAAAGGACTCCTCCAAGAAAAGTAGAGAGGTGATGTCTAGATTAAATACCACGGGATTAATTCTTTCTTGTTACATTCTTTCCTTTCTCCTTGTCTTAGGTGATGTGATTGTTGAGATTAATGGGGTATGTGTGCTGGGGAAGACCCATCCAGAGGTAGTGCAGATGTTTCAGTCCATTCCCATTAACCAGTATGTGGACATGGTTCTTTGCCGTGGATACCCGCTTCCTCCTGACGTTGATCTAGACAGCGACGATCCTCTTCCCCCTCCTCCTCCTCCGCCGGACACCCAGCCCCAGCAGGCTCTGCATGGTGGAGAGGTGGTGACAGCTGTGCCCCTGATCAATGGACAGCCACTGCTTGTCAAAGGTGACGTCCTCCATGGCTCCTCACAGGAGCTCCACTATGTTACTACTGATGCCAGTGGTCGTCCTGTTGTGGCTGCCCTGCCAAATGGGAGGCAGGGTGGAGAAGCAGCCACAGCGATGCTCCAACCAGAGCTGGTAAGCGTGCCACTGGTCAAGGGGCCTGGTGGATTTGGTTTTGCCATTGCTGACTGCCCTCTGGGACAGAAGGTGAAGATGATCTTGGATGCCCAGTGGTGCCGCGGCCTGCAGAAAGGAGACGTGATTAAAGAGATCAACAGGCAAAATGTGCAGTCGCTTAGCCATGCACAAGTGGTGGACATCCTTAAAGACTTACCAGTGGGCAGCGAGGTCAATGTACTGGTGTTGCGAGGAGGTGAGAGACTGAAATAACAACACATGTTTGCACTTGTCTGTCTGACTCAGCCTCATGCCTGTCTTTCTATCTGCCTAACCTTTTTTTGGGCATCTATAGATTCATGTGGCTCACTAGCAATAGATCCATATTGTCTGTTCTTTCTCAGCAAGCAATCTTTGTTTTTCCTCCTCAGTGTATCCCTCTATTATTCTTATGCTTTTATGCCCTTGTGTGTGTGACATAATATGCTATTACTGTCAATGCAACTCCAACAGTGCCCATGGGAGGTGAGGTCAGCGTGTTGATACTGAGAGGAGGTGAGGTGGTGTTGTGGCTGGTTGGGGGGCACTGACTGACTACACACTGTTGTTCTGTAGAAGTCTGGGTGATGCCACTTTGACTGCGATTTGTGTAAGGTCACCACAGCAGAGAATGCTGCCTTTTTAGCTGAATAGATCTAACAGTGCCACTGTCCTCTAACTCTTGCAAATGATGATCAGACTCAATCCATCAGAGTCGTATTTTCTGGCATGCAGACTCTACATGTTTAACATTTCTTGAGTGTTCCTTCTCTTTTCTTTCATTTAATCTACATCTTTTTATGACAACTCCCATTGAGGTGTAATGCTTTCTGTTACAAGTGAGTGAGCAGGAATTATGTAAGTGTGGGGATGTGCTTTATTCCAAGTAGCAAAGAGAGGAGAGTAGACACCCTACAAATGTCTCCTAAATCCATCTCCTGCCACCCCAGGGATTTACTGTGCTAGTCGATGAACCCTGGATTGGCTTTGATCATCAGCAGAGCGAAGGAGATCTCTGCATGCTTCTTAGGGATCCATAGCTAAATGGCTGTAGAGGGAACGTCCTCAGGGGCTTCCTCCCCATAGCCACACCTTGAGCCTCTGCCTCATATCCCAGAACACCCACGCTACGTATGCTCACTCTTTTGCCGCCATCACCACTTCCTGCTCCACTGACGCACTGCATGACCCCACAGTTAAAGCAGAGCTGGGCTCAGCTTCGTCCAGCCTGTCCAGTTAAAGCGCTAATGCTAGTTTTAACCGTCATTAGACAATTGCCTGTGGCGTGGAAGAGGATCCCTGTGCTCCTGTTTGTGGGATTGGTGGGCATCAGTGCTTAGAGAAAGAATAGAAGAAAAAGAGTTGTGTGGGAAGGTGTGTGTCATGTGTATGTATGGTACAGTTGTCTTATTTCATGCCATTGATGACTCTGATGTTGGATTGGGAATTTTGCAATGAAGCGGAAAAACACCGCTGTGTCTCCCCTTTTACATCAGGCTCCATTAAGCCCTCATCAGCCGTGTTAGCCCAGCTCCACGGGACTCCAGGCTCTAGAGCAGTGTTTGTTAATTCACTTAAAGCAGGGCGTTGAGATGGGGGGGGCTCAGATGGAATATGTGGGTGTGCTGTACAGTGAACAGAGAGCAGGAAGGGAATCTTCAGTCAGTGAATTATATGCATGAATCTCTAATGCCCTCACCCACTCTCTTACAGTTGATTTGTCACCTCTTCAGCACGTGTAGTATCTTGATATTTCTTATGTATCTTTAAACGCACATGAATGTATTTTCCCTAATGGATGATTCTTTAGTGAGCACAGCTCTCGAGTTTAGAGCAGCACTGGTTTATTTTTATGCTCGCTCTCTCTGTCGGAGAGTCACTGCCATCTGGTGGACAGTGACTCAGTGACTCTTGTTCCAAATCTTGTTTTCATTTCCTAATACGTTTCTGTTGTCTGTCTGTGTCTCTCCATAGGTCAAACATCGCCTGTGAAGAGTCTGAAGCCTGTGAGTAAAATCTTATCTTTGTCTATTTCTTCATTATCGTTTCCCCACGGGGGATATATCCCTCAATTTGATTTCAAAGCGTTTTGTCCTTCAGCCTAACCAGCTTCTGTTGCATTGAATTAAATGATAGCAATAAATTTGAATATTGATTATGTTTCTGGGCGCCTTCTTTTGTTTGCTCTGAAAAACAATCTTAATTACTTCCTTTCTGTATTCGTAGTCTTACGGCTATTGTCAGGGGACTGCAATGGTAATGAAGCATGGATGAGCCTCTGTAGATATCGTGGTATTATTAATGCAACAGTTTTAGATAAGAAACTTGCCCTTTCTGCCTGAAGAGGCCTGTCATAGCCTTTGGGGAAATCTTTACTTTTTAAAACATATTGTATCCAAATCCCTTTGCTTAGAATTTAAAACAATAGGAAGTAAGTAAAGTGAAACTGCTTGATGTTTTCATAAAAAGTGACCTTTATTGCTTTTGTAATCCATCACCGTTAGATGCTCATCCACTAGCTTTTGATAATGAGCCATATTCTACATAAATGGTTTTATTTTTTGAAAACATGAAGCAACATGTGTCTGTCAGAGACAGGAAATGACGGCCAGTACAGAAACTCTGGACATTGTCACAGACTCGGCACCTCAGGCCTTGCCTTACCACTCCAACACAAGCACCCTGCGCTCTGCCGATTCTCCCAAACGAGATGCTACAGAGATATACTTGAAGTCCAAAGCTCTTTTGGAGAGCAGACGTAAGTTTAGGCCAGCATCACTTGTTCATATAATTTTGTAAACCTTTTGTCGTTCTGGCCAGCTTTAAACACTAGGAAAATTATGCCCACAGAGCCTCACGCCAAAGATATAGATGTTTTTCTGAAGCGGGACATTGAAACAGGCTTTGGCTTCCGTGTTCTGGGAGGAGAAGGGCCACAACAGCCAGTAAGTGTATAAATGAGTGTCTTGAAAGTATATTTTAATTTCTGGTTAAAATTATACAATTTTATGTATTTATTAGACGCTGACCCAGTGGTCAGGGTCTGTTATTAACCCCATATCAGAATGTATTTCCCCAGGTGTACATTGGTGCCATTGTGCCTAATGGAGCTGCAGAGAAGGACGGGCGTCTCAGAGCTGGAGACGAACTTATTGGCATCGATGGCGTGATGGTCAAGGGTCGTTCGCACAAGCAGGTTTTGGATCTGATGACCAACGCTGCCCGAAATGGCCAAGTTATGCTGACTGTTCGTAGGAAGGTGATCTACAGAGGTGAGTAACAAGCCAAGCAAAACCTGGCATGTTTGTCAACTTTTTGTAATTAAAAGTACATTCAGGAGCTTTATTGCACTAGATTTTTTAATTTATCAGATTGGATTAGAGTAAAACTTTAATGTGCCCAAGTTTGCTTTATAGGTAGTAGTCCAACACATACACACATACTACACAGTGTAAAAACCTAATACTGGGTCCAAATGTACCAATGTCACCATAAAAAGTGAGGGAGACATTTCAAATTTGGTTTATTATTAATATCTTACGCATGCCATGCAGACTAGGAGCAGGCAGGAATCAAACCACCAACCGATTAGTAGATGACGAGCTCTGCTTCTGAAGTACAGCTACTCCAGACTAAGACTGCTGAACCAGCAAATCATCAAAAATAAACAGTAACAACATGTTAATAATGAATGCATGCATTTAAACTGAGTTGCATGAGGTGTAGCAGGTCAAAGAAAAGAGCACTAGGAAACAGAATGTGTCTCTGCACTTGTCATGCATTTTCATTTACTCCAAGTAACATTTTGGATATTTGGGATTAGTTGAGTTACACAAAACATTTATCCTGTTACCAAGATAGACACTGTCCAGCACAATCATCATCCATGTTTTGTAGACCTGTAGACCATATAGTTCAAAGACAAGACAGTTCAAATCGTCTCAGATTCCTCAAGGATACACACCTCAACACTCAAATTTTAAAAAGAATTGTTCAAGACAGAAATGCATTAGCATACGTATCCTTTCATATAAGATGTGACAGATGAAGATCCTCAGGAAATGGCGCCGGTGCTGGTGAATGGTTCTCCCAAACTACCTCGCCTACCGATGCCGAGTGCGCTGGACCACGAGTCTTTTGACATCACACTCCACCGCAAGGAAACTGAAGGCTTTGGCTTTGTGATCCTCACGTCCAAGAGCAAACCTCCACATGGAGGTGAGTTCAGTCTTTTCAGTCAGCTCAGTTCTCGTAATTCAATTAAATCAAACATTGTAGCATATTTCTGCATATGCCTTACTTAGGCTGAAGAAGTTGATAAGCATGTACATTTAACTAACCCATTCAACAGCCTCTTAATACACTTGTTGGTAACATATACAAAAAATGATAGGTCTGTAATTATTATTATTATTATTATTTTTATTACAAATATATCCAGAAAATGGCTAGCTTCTGGCCTCAAGAGTATTTTTTAGAAAATTGAAAGACTTTTTTGTAGATTGAATCAAACCCTGACAAAACTAAGTAATTGTGGGACCCTTCTTACTGCTATTGTGTTGAAAAAAGACAGTAAACAGACAGTAAAAGGCAGCTTCCTAACGGTCACTCTGACCGGGCCTCATATGTCTTTATTACTGCCATTTCAGTTATCCCACACAAAATTGGCCGTATCATTGGGGGCAGTCCCACTGACCGCTGTGGCCTGCTGCACGTCGGGGATCGTATCTCAGCAGTCAATGGACTCTCCATCATCGAGCTCTCTCATAATGACATCGTCCAGCTTATCAAGGAAGCCGGCAATGTCGTCACCCTTACTGTGGTTCCCGAGGATGGTGAATATTTCTGAGGATGGTGCATTTATTAGAGTAGTTAGTAGGTCTGTTCAGTTCAAAGTGGCCTTTTAGTGGGACATTAGTTTTGCAGCCAGGTAATCAATTAAATCGAGCCTTCATAAGATATAAATATTTTATTATCCATATTAAAAATTCACTTTCAAACTGAGATAGTTAGAAACTGAAAAATTAGACCCCTTCTTCACTGAAATGATTGTATGAATAAAAATAAAGCAAAATACCTGAGAATCCCTTTACTAGGATATTTTAAGGCTTCATTGAGGGTTGTTAAAGCAAAACCTTTAGCTTAAAATGAGCATTAATCATGTTAGAAGAATTCTGTATGTCTGCTTTTTTACCAGTAGGATTTTTCATTATTAATATTATAATATACTGATTCTAATATGTTGTTAAAATGTATTTTAGAGTACAAGGGCCCTCCATCTGGAGCGAGTTCAGCAAAACAAAGTCCAGCTCTTCAGCACAGAGCCATGGGGCAAAGATCAGCACTACAGGATGAGCGGTAAGGATTTAATCCCACAAAAGAAAGCTGAGAACCTGCATAATTCTTCATACATGTTTAGCGTTAGTAAGTTTTCTTGCAAGTGTTTGATTTTTTTTAAGTTATGCTAAACACTCAAAAGTATAAGAAAGTTGTATTATGTAATGCTGAGAAAGTGTAGACCGAGGAGGCAGCAAAAAGCTCTTAAATTGAAAATAAATTCAATTGTGGTTATGGTGATGCTATTTTTTAATTACTAAAAAACCTTAACGAATTCTTATAAACCTCCAGTAAAAGTCTCACCACAATAACTACTGAGCATGAAATAAATCGTGTACGTGGCAATGAGGTTGTCATACCCTCAGAGCAAAAAGCCAGAGAAACTATAAAGACACCGGTGTAATAAACATAAACGTGTGTAAGATGATAAGAGGTGTCGTGCGAGTACGCGCAGGCCTTTCCTATTTAACATTCAGCATTAAATTTCACTTTGTTTTTCATAAAAGCGTTTTCATTTGTTGGCCTGCGGCCTTCTGTTTACAAGTATCGCTGAAGGAATTAAGTGCATATGCTGTTTGTTCTAGTTATAACCTGGACATGGAGGAGAGAAAGGAAGGAGTCAACTGGTCTGACCACAAAACTCTTTCACTTGGTGAGACGGGGACGCTGTGTGTGACAGGGCCCAACCAGGTAAGAGCCATCCCCTTTTTTTCTTCCTTTCTTGTCTTAGAAACTATCAGAAGAGGTTATTTTTTGTGCTTACACCATCTTTCACAGGTTTATAAAGTTCATGCACTTATAATACTGATTCTTTTACGTTAGTTTCAAGTCATTATGGTCAAAGAATAAACTATAGCATCTCTAATATTCTCTGATTCTCCTAATGAGGTATCACTGATTTCACAGCAAAAGATGTATGTTAGTACACTTGTATATGTCTAAAAATGAGTGTTGTCTTCATGCTGCAGGGTTGTCTGACAGTGGAGTTAGAGAGAGGGCCCAGGGGCTTTGGTTTCAGTCTGCGAGGGGGCACAGAGTATAACATGGGCTTGTACATCTTGAGACTTGCAGAAGATGGGCCTGCTCAGCAAGACGGAAGAATCCATGTGAGTGCTCCTTTTATTGCAACGTTTAAATGGACACTTCTGAGAGGTTGATATCACTATCACACAGCTGACAAGAAATTACAAACAAAAACTAGTGGGGAAAAAAAAAAATCATAAAACAAGATGCAGTGCGATCAGTGTATTGTTTTGGAGCTCATGTTATTATCCTCACCATTGCTACATGCAGCATGACATGCTATTATAGAAAGCATTCCTTTGCAGAAATGTAGTGTTGCACATTTAGTTTGTGAAGGAGAGTCGTAAATCAAAATATAATTTGTGTCGCCTCGCGTTGACTGAGATTAAACTAATGAATTGTGTTTCAACAAGTGCCACTTGCAGTGTTGTAGGGCATGCGATGTTTTCTGGTGTGATCTGTGCAGCGTTTTGTTGCTTTCATTGTGAAATGGAATTCCACGCAGCAAACGGCGAAGCGATAAAGACGATTTTGGTTTAGTTCTTTGACGTTTTTTTTATTCGTGTTCATCATCATTTGTGTACTGTGTATGTCTCCACCAGTCTACCCATCCATCTCAGCAAGCATCCGTTTTTTAAGTTTGTGGCTGTTAACAGGAAGGTCACAAAGCAATTGACCCTGTATTTTCTCTTCATATGGTGGAGGTTCAGCAAAATTTGAATTTTCCCATGGGGATGATACTATCACATTATTATTACAGGAAGAGAATGGAGCAAAGTTCCCCAGTGGAAATCAATCCTAGGCCTGCCAGACTGTGATCTGTGGGCACGACTTTGCCTGTCTGAGGATGAAATAGAGTTCTCTGCACTGTGTAGCAACTACTGCATTTTTATTATTTAAAACAAGCTTCTTTACTCATTCAGTGATCTCTGCTTCTCCGTGAAAGCAATGCACACATGTACCTTTGAAATAATGAAAAGGCTGATTTCCTATCAGTGGAAAGATCATTGAAATGGTCATCTGAGAACATATTCTGATGAGAAACAATAGCTCTTTTCTTCTAGTGAGGGAGTCAGTGTGAGAGTTGGTCCAAGGTCCTTTGTAGAAAGAATGACTTTCTGATACAAAGGGATCACACAGTGGTTATTTTCTCATCACTTTGTTGTCTTCCCGACAAAGACAATGCTCCCACACTGTAAAAGTCAAAGGGTTGTGTTGAGGTTTCCTTGGAAATTTTTGTCTTTGAATCTAAATCCCGGCCTGCTGCACAAACAGGCTTGTTCACTCTATCTGATTAGAGTCTATCAAACTGACATGTTTACAAGCTTTATCCTGAGTTATTTTGTCATCTCCGATAATAGCAGGTACCTCCAGGGTATTACAAAACTGTGTGTGTGTGTGTGTGTGTGTGTGTGTGTGTGTGTGTGTGTGGGCAGATGTGTGTATGTGAGAAAGGGAGTGTATGCATGTGTGCATGGCATAAAACTTTAATTTTGTGTTTCAGCAAGTGTTTCAGTGAATTTGATTGGCAAAAGATGCAAAGTGTTCATAGGTATATTTTAGTATTACAATTGAATTTTCTGAATTACCGACAGGTTGGAGATGAGATAGTGGAGATTAACGGGGAGCCGGCTCGTGGCATTTCCCATACACGGGCTATTGATTTGATCCAGGCCGGAGGAAACAAAGTGGTACTGCTGCTGAGACCTGGGGCAGGTCTTGCTCAAGATGCGAGTGAGTACATCATTTGAAACTATTCAGTGCGTTGCGTTTGATATGGGCAAACTTTGTGCTTGGAAATGTTGTATTATCACTCAGGTTAGAATTTTTGGGGGTGGATTTAACAATGCAGAATAACTGGAAACAAAAGCATTTGGTTGCCAGTGGCTCAATGACATTTACAAATGGACATAATTGTAGACGTACGTGTGTGTGTGTGTGTGTGTGTGTGTGTGTGTGTGTGTGTGTGTGTAAGGGTGTAAGGGTGTGGGTGTTATTTTGACCTTTTCCTTTGCAGTGCAAAGACAGCTCTTTCCCCATCATTCCAATTTTAATGCTTATCTAAACTTTCCGTCTGCTGGCTGTAGCTTGATACTGTATTTAGCTTTGTTATGAAACTGGTATGCCAAAGTCAGCCTGTTCCTTTAATATTTTTTTAATATTTACATGAAGTTTTAGATAGAAACTAAATTGTTTTATTTCCTAAAGAGTTTAGCTGCTATTTCCCAGTTTACAAGGAAGGAACACTGCCAGTAGTTAAATACATGCACAAACAATAAATCCACCTAATGATAATTACTGCATCCATTTGTTAGTTGATGGAGCCTGTTTTGTAGTTAAGCCCTCATTGATTTCAATGTGCTTTCTTTGCTGTGTGTGTTTTTTTTGTTTTGTTTTTATTTAGTCATTAACTCTTTAACTGTCTGCTTCCTTTGGCGTTTCTTCTCTTTCCCCTGATGCAGGTAATACAGCTTCCTCTACTGTGTGCTATTACACTGAGCACCAACACTAACACCTTCACTGCTTTTACTGGGCTCTTCTCTTTTACCTTGGTAATTTTTTTCCCACATGCTTTCCCACCTTTACCTCTATATAATATAATCTTATTTACTTTCCCTGTTATTCTGAATTTAAGTATTTTGTGTGACATATTTATTATCCTTGCATACCTATGGTCTCATGTCAAATTTGTGCTGCTCTTGCAGGTCGACGTGATCAAAAAGTCATTTCACCCACAAGCTATTTTGGAGAAGTTTTCTCTGACACATCACCCCTTTCCTCTCCATATCCCACCGGGGCTTCCACCTTTGTTTCCTCTCCTTTCTCCAGCAAACTGACGCATTCTCGCAGCTGGAGCACACTTTCTCCACAAGGCCGCAAATCCCGCAGCAGCGGGGGTTTAAGCTCAGTGGAGGAAAGTGTTGAGTGGGCGGACACGGAGGGAGAAGGGCTCCTTCCCACCTCCAATGAGCATGTGAAGTTCTACAAGAGGACCAGGCCCACGAACGACTCCAGAGAGCTAAGCAGCCCAAAGAAAACAGAGGAATCTTTTCCTAAAGCCAAAGAGCAACTACACAGTCCCAAAAAGACTGAGAGTCAGGCACAGGAAGCAACAATGAACAGAAAAAGGGTGCCTATCACACAGACAAAAACGCAATCTGCCAGTCCTGGGAAGTCCGCTCACGTTGGACAGCAAGGGATATCAGCCCTGCAACGCACCGAGAATCAACAAGGCCTTCAGCAGAGATTAAAGGATTCATCCAGTAGAGAAAGCTTAGGTCATGAAAAGAAAAATGGAAAAGGGGGGACTTTTGAGATTGGAAAATACCCTCAAGGATGGGAGATGGAAGGGAGAAGAGAAAGGACCAAGTCTCTCCATGAGAAAGAAAGTTATAAAAGAAGGTCGATTGGGGAATCTCACCGCCACAGGACATTTTCTAGTACACTAAGAGAGAGCGAGAAAGGTACAGGTAAAGACTCAGGGCAAAGAGACGTTGATGCCAAGGGTAAACTTACAGAAAACAGGACTACGAGTAAAGAGACTATTAGCAAAAGAGAATCACCGCTGTCTTTTAAAAATGTATGGCGTAGGAAAGGTTCTGTGAATTCACCAAGAGATGTAAAAGGAAGAGAAGACACATTTTCTAAATCCAAAGAAGACAGCTTAAAGGACAACTTTGTGGCCTCTGTAAACAACATTCCTGGAGCCCTACAAACCCTGAAGGGACCTATTAGCCCTGGCCCTTGGAAAACGCCCAGCTCAGCCAAAATCCTCTCTGAGGCAGAAGTCCTCTGTGACCCTTTGTGATGGAATATTGAATCACAAGGACGTGAGCTGTGCCATGGAATATTTTACAGTATCCTCAGTGGATTATTTTTCTGAGTTCTTCCATAAAACAGAGAAGTGCAACATGGTGCCACATTTATCCATTTTAGACTGTGGCCAGATTTGTATTGTGGGAGCCCTGTGACATCACATGTGGCATGTAGCAGCTCCCCTCCGCCTTGTCTGCTGCTTTAGCATCTTTGACGTGGGACTTCAGCATATAGGACATGCTCGGGGCCTTGTCAGACCAGACATTCAGAAATGTGAATATGTGCCAATCCCGCGAGCCTCCTGTGGAACGACGACTACAAACAGCGCTTCACCCATTACAATGCAATGGCCCATATGCAAAGAAAAGAGAAAGGCCCTCGCCTCTCGTCTGTAGAATATACAGTGTGACTCATCTAGGGTTTAATTTTGCTCTCAGTGTCATTGTTGAGTATTTCAACTGTATTCTTCTTATCAGTTTGCTCAACTGCATGCAGTCGGTCCTTCTGTTTGTTTTACTGCACGCGTTCTGTACATCGCTGAGGATGAACCCATTTCTTATTTATAATTTTCATTCTGATCACCAGGCAAATACAGCAAGTGTTACTGGGTAATCTAGACTGTTCTATGGCTATAGTCATGACACACCTTCATACAGACAGTATCATTTAAAAGACCAGAAACTTGTGGTTTGAGATCTTGTTTACCATGTGTATGATAACTAACCAGTGTGTAATTTATTGAGGTAATAGATGAATATATGTATATGTAGCTGTACCAAGCCATTCCGCATTTTGATAAAGACTTTCAGAAATTTGTCCCATGTTATTTGAGCTTTCACCTTATTTCCAATGTACTTCAGTGGTAGGAATTACCAATGAAATTTGTAGTTCATGAAATGTATAGATGTAACGTACAAACTGCTGTACCAAATGTTTAAAATTGCTCAAAATGTGTCTCATTGTGAAATATAATATATATGTATATATATATATATTTGAATGTGTGTTTTGGAAATTCTATCTATTAATTCCATTGCACCGCATCTGCCCTTGTAGCAAAACAGATTGACCATGAGTTGTATTTAATTTGTGATGTATACTTGCTACCAAAACATTGCATTTATTATTGGTTTTTTTTTATTTTTTTATTTAATGGTTGTTTTTTTTGGTTTTTTGAAATGATCACTGTTAAAGGGGGAAATGGCAATTTATGTAATGCTGTGCAAGTTCTGAATCATGTCTCTGGTTGTTTTACATGTGCTTGTTGATGAAAAGATAAATGAGGGTTTATATTGTAGGTACTGCTGTGTGATTATGTGCCAGGGTAGCTTGAAGGATGAAAGAGGCCAGAGAATGATGTGGTTTACTAAGATACCGAACAAGCTGCTGAAATAAGGCATGTATACAGAAAACTCTCCACCTTACATATTAAAGGGAGCCAATAGCACAGAGAAGACCAGTGTAGTTTTATAATGTGCAGTCTATAAAAATAAGAAATAGTCAGGTTTCACTGTTACTTTAAAGAGGACATATTATGCTGATTTATAGCTCCATACTTTTATACTTGGACACCATAAGAGTCGCTTTGCCTATTTGCCTAATAATAATACTCGTTTAAGTTATATTGGGCCGCTGTGTAGCATTCAGGTCATTCTCTGTCTGGAAAAATGTGTTTTAGTTCCTTGGCCCTTACCTTTATGCCAATTTTTTTTCTTATTGGCAAACAGAAGCAGCAGGTGGGAGGGGCTGCTGTGTGTCTTTAGCATTCTTTCAAATAAAAAACTGTCTAAAAATAACAAACCATTTAGAGCAGTCTGAGCTTTTGGCTCACTTGGATTACTTGTGTGTACAATGACCTCATTATTTGAGGTTTGTGCCAGACAGAAAATGAAGAAAAGCATAATAGGTCCGCTTTAAAGGATTTTTGAAGTGATACGCAAATATACTCAGCATACTTGCAAATACAACTTTGAAATAAACACATTCAGATGAGCTCAGGGAAAACTGAATTGTAGCAAATGTGTGATAAAGTCGTTATCAATGAGAGCTGAATGGTGGTTGAAGTCTGTGATTGTATAAAGGAGTTTTCAGGTTACAGATCCCTAGAGGATGTACTTTGAGCCAATCAGTGGTAGGCTTTTGTGCAATAGTTTGGTTGGTTGAATGAGTAAATCCAACCCCGAGTGCTGAAAAAAGTTCACTCTGGTTCAGAATCAGATAATATCCTCTTTTATTGTATGTCCCCTGCACTGTAGTACAGCTTTATGCTTTCATTTGAACAATTTTGTTTGACATCTCTGCATCATACTGTGGCCTTGCATTGCTTCATTAGAAAAAAAGAAAGAAAAAGAAAAACACAATCCTTGTGGTATCTTCTACATTCTGTAGGAACAGTAGATGTAAATGTTTGTACATTGTACAGCACCTTTATAAATACTTGCCGAGTGCTCTTTTGGGGAGAAAAAAATAGAGGTATATTAAATCGCTCCATTATTTTTTTATGTAAAAAAAGAGAAAAATATTTAAAAATGGATTGAAAAGGATAGGCAATGACCTTGATATGGTATTCTGTTCATGCACTGAAAAATAAAGTTTTGCTGAAAACATGTTTCTGGATTTGTTGTATTGAAACTGAGCTGCACATAAAATGATCGTCATCATCTTATCTGTATAAATGTAAAGCAAATAACAATTCAAGTGTCACACTTTTGACATCTAAGTAATTTGTTGCATATATGATGCAGAAGAATATGCTACTGTTACTATGGCAGATTTCCAGTTGTTATGGTAACTGACTGAGCTATAGTTTTTCAATTACAAGAGAAGCTGTATATATTTCCAAAGCCATCGTGTCTCATGTGAACATATTTAGAATGAGAATGCGAATCTGCTCAGAGCCCCAGTGAAACCCTAAGAGCGGTTTTGAATCCTCTATAAATTTTAGGCACCATGAAAGGAATAAATGATAAGATCTAAATGTGGTTAGGTGTCCTACCATGCATTTTACACAAAGCTGAAACACTTCAGTAGAAGGCTCATAATGTATTACAAGTGCTTTGAAAAGATTTAACTGCAAATTCAAAGTTGTAAAAGAAGTACATGCTTGGCCTAAGAAGTTACTTGTACTAGATTCTTCAAGCAGTAATTTAAAGTTGGGTTAATTCCAAAGAATCACAGCTCAAATATCTATTTCAAAAAAAATTTAAGCAAGGCTTAACAGTGCCTTTTTTCTGAGTATTTTGTGTCAAATTCATTCAGTTAGAGAGTAATGCCTAAGATTTTCACTACATGCATTTACAGTTGTTCATATACAAGCTTCAGCTGAGCTCTTAAGGGTGTTTTAACTGTTAAAACTGTGTGTAAAGTACTGAACCTCTGCATCTCAATCATGCTAAGAGTTTCCCCTCTGAGAACAGCTCAGCCATTGGAAGAGCAGCCTAAACAATGAGTGGATGACTTACAATTAACTTAATTGTTTTAAACGGCTGAAAATCATCATATCTTGTGTTCTACTTTTGGTACTGGGATGAAAGAATGTGTTGAAGACAGGGTGGAGCTAGACTTTCAACATAGAAGCAGCAGAACATTCCCAAGGAACTCTTCTGATAAGATAATATTTAGAATCACAGTTATTTAGAAGAGGCTTTACTTAAGGAAAGGTACTAAAGCAGTGCACTCAAAAGGATTAAGTAAAAGTATGTTAGTATAATAAGGAAACCATACTTGATATAGAGCAGGAAATGGCCCTGATAAGTCCCATTATCACTCCTTTAATGGCCGCTTAACGTTGACTCAAAAAGTCGCTAAAATTTCCTGTTAAAAAAGACCAAATTCAGAGCAGAAAGAAGCCTCTTTAGAGCCTGTAGGAGTAGAAGTAGTGACCATAAACTCATTAGGTAATTTTGTTTACTGAGGTCTCAGATCAAGTGGAGTAAAGAGCAGTTTTCCCAGTGACCTCCATGCAGTAGGAGAGATTTTTGAAACCAGAAGTATCGTCCCCTGTTGCCCAATATAAAGAATAGTACTTTCAGGAATTAAGTATTGGTTTGACATCTTTGGAATCAGAAACTACACTCAGCGTTTATATAGGGTGTATGATCATACGATCATTTTAAAATCTGCAGACGTTTTAGTCTCTCTATGAAAGTCCAATATACAACCTCTCGTATTCCAGTATACATGAAGACACTCTTATAGGCACTTTTATAAAAGTAAGCCTCCATAGAGGATGTGAGGAGGTGTACGAAAACTACAAAGTCACTGACAACATCAAGCAATAAGGGATGAAGTAACTACTGGTAATATATGTTATTACTTTCTTATTATCAGTATCAATATTATTATTTTTATTTTTATTTTTATTGAAAAAAGTTGTTACAGTGGTTCCAATATAGCATAACATAAATGTTACAGACACAAAATAGATGAAAAAAATCTAATAAAAGAAGTCTTTATTGTATTTTACTGCATGTTACAGCAACAACCTCCAAGTCCTATAATGGAAAAATAAACAACACACACTTTATTTTGTCACTTAATAATTTAATTAGTTACTCTTAATAAAAGTGACATTAAGCTTGTTGGGACTATACATTTTGATGGATCACAGCGACCACATTTCTTAAATTGCAGTTTATCTTTTTAGCACTAGATGTCACTGAAGGACATTAGTTCCTTAAAACTTTTTTCCCGCCAGTCATCAGTTGTTGGGGTTTTTTCTGAATGAAGATTCATTATTTCTTGTCACCATTAATGACAGTAACAGAAAAATGGATGTTGTTTTAGCATGAATGAGATGAACATTTTAATCCTGTAGATTGATTTAAAAAAATGTGATACTGAGGCAGAAATGGCCCTAACCAATCTGGCGCCCTAGGCAGGTTTTTGGTTGGCGCCCCCTACATCAGCAGTGTAGTGTAATGTTGTAACAAATAATATTTCTATTAAATAAGCTTTACTTTGCATTTTAATTAACGTGGGATTATTTTTTGTATTTAGATATAATAATACCAACTTTTTTTTTTCAACATTTGTGGCACTGGCGTGGCGCCCCCTGATGGACGGCGTCCTTAGCATTTGCCTATACGGCCTATGCCACGGGCCGGCCCTGTACTGAGGGGAAAGGCATTTCCAAATGAGAACCTTGCATGCACAGACCTGCCATGGCATAGATAAGGCGATGCTTCAAAAGAAGGTGGAGTTAAACTGTATGATAATGCCACTGTTTACGTCACCTTATTGGTATGTCTCAACATTAGAAAGGCAGGTGAATTATTCAGCAGTGTGCTGTAAAATTGGCACCCTCTTCTCCACATTATCCGACTTGATGAGAAGCAGATGGGGGCTGCTGAGAAGGGAGGTGTCTTAATCAGTCACTTGAACATGGTGTTCTGAGAGATAAGAATAGCAAAAGAGACCTGAGCACAAGAGGTTGCTTGTCTCACAAAAAGCAGTTACCCACTAATGCTACTTTTTGAATATTCCTTAAAAGGGAATAAGGTGCACCGCATACTTTTTATAGTTTACATTTGATTGATTTTACATCACTGCACTCACAAATGGGTTGGGGCTCTAATTTCTTTCATTAGTTTACTTTTTAGAGTGATGCAGGCTGCCTCACTAAAAAAGTGGATCCCATATGCTGGTGTTTTCGCACTTCTTAAAAACACCCCAGTCTTTTACTGTACAGATACGGGCCACTTGCGCTTTGTTGTCCTGTTTCTAAGTGATACTAGATGGTTTCTCCGGCAACTCTTGGGTGGAAAAAGAGGCAGCCCCTGTCAGCGGTTTTGCTGGTGAGCTTGGAATTTAGACAAGATTATGAGGCAATGAGGCGCAGTCCCCTTGTTGAACAAAGCCCGTATCCATGGTAAAAATCCAAAGCATTTAAAGTTACTCAGACTTTGACTGTATAAAGTGCTACGAAAACCCAGGGAATCCCCGATTTCACAACTTCAGCCATGCCTTTCCTATTTTCACATTTTTGTTTAGTTAAAGTTCGCACCCAAAAGTGGATTTTTGTTATAGTAGATAATGTCTACCACGTATTCCGTTATATAGATTTATTAGAAATAACTGTTTTCACCTTTTGAGGACCCGTGAAACAAAAAAGAGGTTTTAAAGATACAGAGAGGGGGTGGCCGATTTCTTTTCCAAGACAGTTATGTTTCACCTTTTCCCCTCTTTGTACTGTTTGGAGATATCACCGCTCCTACTCTATTTGCAGGAACAGATTGGGCAGTTGACTAGGCAGTTCAGGTTGCTGCCAGTTGCAAAAAACCTCTCACATGTATATATAGCGTATAAATTTAGCAGAACTTCCTTTAATACTTCCAAAGCATTTCAAAATAAACGAAACAATTTTTACGTTATATTAAATCCATATTTCATACGCATATAATTATGTCTACATATACATACACACATACCCATACCCAATATATGCACATGCATGTATAAAAACATGTGTGTGTCTTTGAAGGATTTAAGCAATAAGACTGGACATAAAGATTGTACATTAGGCCTAAACGTGAGTTGTTTAAAGACTATGAAGTGTACAATCAGTTGTAATTATATGTGCATATCTAAACATTTAAACATGTAAAACTGAACAGTAAGAATTTGCACGTTACCTGAGTTGTTTACAGAGTGTGAAATGTGAAGTTGTATGCGCAGGTTTTCCTTCAGAAAGCTACAAATTCATACATCAATATTATATATTTTAAAAAAAAAATCACAAACATGTACTTACCTTAAAAGGGCTAGTTTCCTAATTCAGTCGGCAGTTTTCTTCTGGAGAGGGTTATTCTTTCTTCTAGGCTTTTATTTTGGAGGAAATTACTTCACTTCCGGTTACACGTGCAATACAAACAGCATGACGCGTTCGCAGACAGCAGAGAGTAAAGAGTTGACAGTCTGAGGAGCGGTTCAGGTCTCTCTCTTGCCTCTCTGAGCAAGTTGCGGTTAACGTAAGGATTTTCCAGAGTTGGACCAGGATCTTTTTTGTCCTTCTGCGACATGGAAACTCTATTGGACACACAGCGAAGACTCAAGTCCCTGCTATTAATGTACCTCTTGGTCGTAAAGGCAGCAGGTCAGTAGTAACACCATTCTCGGGGGAGTCTGCTTAATGAGATAATAATTATCAACCAAGTCACAGGAGAACTCTTAACTAAGAGAGCCATGCTACATTTTTTTACTGTCTGAGCAAGAGGAAAAGAAAAGTCGCCAACTTCTATGAATATCTCTGAAATGATCAGCAGCTGTTGAGATATTTACAGTTATACAGTTTTATACATTTCACATTGAATACCACTAGCTGACACGAATATTTGAAATAACTTGTCATGATGAGAAATACCTACTATTCTACCATACAGCGCACTCCTGCGATTATTTTGAAGTAAACAAATTTAGAAAGTGAGAAATAATATTTTGAGCGAAGATGTCAGTTAAGCTAAGACAACCAAAAAGTAGAAAGTTTTTCTTTTTCTTATATTTTTAGTAGTTGTTTGTTTAGTTCAGTTTACCTGGGTTTACTTATCCACAACTTTAGATTTAGATTTATTAATGACCTCTTAACATTTCCAGTGGGAAGACCTACTGAAATAAGAAATCCATGGTTACTTATTAACACTTACATTACCAAGAGGGACAGGTGAATGCCTGGTTCAGCATTATAATATGATAACATACTACCTAGTCTGTTGAGAGAGAAAAAAAATAGCCACAATTTGTTGTTCAAACAACATATTTGACGTCTTAATACCCTCAAAAGTAAGTTTAACATTTATTTCACCTGCTAAATATCTGATTTACACTAAGTAGAAGCACATATAATTGAAATCAATCTTGGTATTTTTAATTAGTCACAAGTGGTTACTCGTTTTCTTATTTTGTAGAAAAAAACAACATCAGTAGCAACAGAGATCCCTGTGATCACGTGTTAAATAACCAGACATTCCCAAGTTAGATCTGGGAATGGAGTGTAGTTCCATGACCAGATACCAGTACAAAGCCATAGCCATAAATACTTACACATGTTGATACATATAAGCACGCACACACTGAGGCACCATACATTGAGCCATGTGTGGAGGTGGCTTTATTCCAATGAACTAATGACCTCTGCGAGCACACATACATTACAAACCTACATACAACCATCACAGCACAATGAACCTACAGTGAACCATTTTTTTCTTGTCGTTTTGGTTAAGTATTCCCTTTATAATATAACAGCAAGTATCCATTTACAAATGCCAAGATTAGTCAACATTTCTTCAAACAAAAAGGTCCCTGTGATATAAATTTCATTACTATGCACCAACCACATATGTTTAGGCTTTTTGAAGCCAGAAAAGAAAGTGACCCAAAATTCTAACTGTATACGTTAACACACTTATCAATATTACAGCTTTATCAGCTATATAGCTCCTGTATCAAGACACAGGAGAATCTCATGGATTATAATGAATTTTTGATTAAATTCATATTTAGAAGGAAGTTTTAGTTCTTGTTGTTTGTTACAGCCTCGTGAGAGAGGTAGTAAAGAATAAATCTAAAAGTAGAATTTCAATGTGGTTTAGTGTACATACAAATGTGATGTAATGTAGGTGGCCTTGTTTTCATATTTTTTTACAAAACACACAAAATAAATTAGTCTTTTTTCCAGAGATAATCTGAGGATCTTCTCTGGAAAAGTCATGACTGATTAGTCAGTAGGCTCAGATTTCATATCTACTGATCGCTAATCTAACCCGCTCTGCGGTAGGTTAGGTTTGGGGGTAAGTTATATTGCGGTAAGATATACTTTAGTAAGAAATAAACCGCCTTTGTAGTGCAAAAACCCCAGGGTTAATTAGATTTGTTTTTAAAATCAAATTGTATCTATGTAGATATGTTGGTAGCAACTTTTCCTGTTTCTGTGTTTATTTTTTGTTTGCCATTCAGACATTCCAAAATCAATCTCTACAATCTGTGCATGCCAAAAAAAACAAAGCAGGTTTTCACTGAATGAATGAATAAGGCTTTAGTTCTTGGCTGCATACTCTAACATCAATTTCATTTCCTCTTGGGGTTCTCTCAATTTAAAAAAATAGACCTGCTCCAAAACCTTGTGAATGCAAGCTTACTTATATCAATCTAACCTTTTGTCTGTTATAGATATAGAATGATCAAATACATTGTACACCTGCATTTGCATTTCAAAGACCAAAGACCTTTGTAAACAAGCACCTGGCTTTAGGCTTTACACTCTCCCCCTTTGTGTGTCTGTGTTGGGAAATATTAGGAAATATGGGGAATCTCTTCCTGTGTGTGCAAGAAAGAAAGCATGCAGGAAAACACATTTTTGTGGGGCAACATTATCTCTTTTTTTCTTAAATATTCATTGGAAAACTTAGTATTAAGAATTAAGTGCATCTCATCACTAAGGGTATAGATTTTTTCTGTATTATGATGATAGGAACCTATATTTTCAGTGTTTTTATACAAATAACAAAATGTGACTAACTGAAAATAAGGATGTTAACACAAACTTCACCGAAGGAAGTTATATTATCCATTAGGTTATTTATAAAAGTTGCCTTGCTAAAAAAGCGATTTCTGATGAGGAATTAGGATCGACAGATTATTTTCATTCATACATCATGTCTTCCACTAAAGCCTATAAGTTATGTATGATATTGGCTGAATTTGTATTTACACTTTTAATCGTTTTAATCAAATTTTCATGTTTAGTGTTTAACTGTCATGATTACTGATTTTAAACCATTTTTTTTATTTTACTTCCAGGTGACTGTCCTAAACCTGAGGGAGGGAACAATACTGTCCTAACCAATGAATCACTTCTAAAGAATGTTTTCCCAGAGAATATCATGGTCACGTTAGAGTGTTCTAGTGGATATATTAAAGAAAGCGGCTCTGAATTTATAACTTGCATTAATGATCAATGGACTGAGTCAGAGCTCATCTGCAAGAGTAAGTCTTGTCTACTACTGTTATTTTGTGAGTTAATGTACAGCCTGAAACACCTGTAGTGATATCTGTTGTTTGTTTTTTATGCTACAGAGAAAGACTGTGGTCAACCTCCACCAAAGCCACATATGAAGTTTGATACAAGTCAGGGTACTCTGTTTGGTGTTCTAGTAAAAGTAACTTGTGAAAAAGGGTAAGTATAAACCTGTTTCACCTTCTCATACTTATCTGGTTGAGCATTGTGTTAAAATATAAGACAATCCAAAAAGAAAAATGAAAATCATGAAGTAGTGACATACAAAAATAACTAAAATATTAATGTTCATTTCCAAACATTGCATTTCTTCATGCTGTAGTGCTAATCGTTGTCTGGCATAAAGTACTGATAAATGACTGATGTCTGTGCAATGGAATGCATTGGCTAATGGAAAATATTTCTAAAGAAAACAAAATACATATGAAAGACAAATAGATTGGTTGTCGTAAGATGTTACTTTGTGGTTTTCACTGGCTCTCCTTCTAACAACGGTGATTGATTCAGTTGTAAAAATGTTTTTTCAGTGCATTGCAATTTTATGACTGTTAAGGATGAACATTTCCTTAAATTAACAAAGCAGCTTTGTTTTCACTCTGTCTTTTTACAGTTACCAGATTAGCGGGTCGAGCTACAAAGAGTGCTATGATCAAGGGTGGAGTGGCAGAGCTTCTTGCGAAAGTAAATGTCTTCATTTGTTAGCTATCAGTCATAGAACTGGTCAAAACTCTTACTTAATGTTTCTAAGACAAGCATTTATTCAGAAACATTCCTCCAGTCTTCTGTTCTGTTACTTTTTTTCCTCAATGTCAGTTATTAATGCCACTATATATAAGGAGTAAAATGTGTTACTTTGTGATCATTTTGTGATTTTTATTTTTTTTTGGAGTAAAGAGGTTTTTCTGTTTCTCAGTTGTAACATGTGACAAACCTGCAATAGCCAATGGCAATACTTCATGGGATTCTGGAGATGACCCAGAATACAACAATACCATACGTTACACCTGTCATGAAGGATACACCCTCATAGGGAGTGATACTGTTGTATGCGATGAAACTGGTGAATACAGTCCTGATCAACCTGTATGCAATGGTAAGGCTGATGCATCAGTGTGTTTTACTTGTTACTTTTAATGTTATGATGCAAAGCAGGTCGAGGTGATCATAATGTTTTGAGAATATTACATTATTTTAGGATCATACAGATGTTTTTGTATTCTTCAATGTCGTTTTTATGAATGTTCTTTATGCTGACCACTTCCAAACCATGCCATATTTAATGTATCGATTTGCCATTATCTTCAGCTTTTAATATTTACCTTTTATAAATGTTCTCCATCCATGTAGTTTACCTACTAACTCTCACACTAATTCTAATAATAACCTAACATTGTATTAACTAAAGCGTAAATTTTCCCCACAAGAGTTGTTGGGGGCGGGGAAGCTATGTCAAGGAGCAACAGCTGCTGCTGCTGTGCTTTTTCATTTTAGTTTTTCCTTTGACATGATATGAAGGAAAGTGTTTTCTGTTTTTATTCCTATTTGACCGAAGTGACAAGAGCGCCAGCTACTACTTCTCAACCACAAGGTATATAAAGAGAAATAATGGATAACAGTGGTTTTACAGAATTATATATATTGAAATATAGAGAATAATTATGAATTATGTGGTTTTACCTCTTCCATTAAAAAGCAGTTTTTCTCTTCCTCATGCTAGTTGCCATAACGGATTTGACAACAACTGACGCAAAAGTATCCACGTTTTCAGATTCCTCTGCTGCACCCACAGTTCACAGAACTCAAACTGTCACAACCAGTTCAATACCAAATCTCTCAACTTTACCAAAAGGTACAGAAAAACTCTGAATTGATACTGTTTAATCACAGGAGCATGAATTTATTATATGCATGTTGCATGCATCTCAGAAACGACTTTTCATATAGACCTACTGTTATCCTGTTGATACTTAAAAATTTGAAGTGAAAACTTAAACATTTCTTGAAGCTTTGTTGAAACTTGGGGAGAATTATTCTATTTGTGCTATTCAAAAGTTTTCAGAGGAAAAGCTACTTCTGCCGGTATTCTGTCAACTACATCATCATCCTTTCAAGGTAGAGAGATGTCTTATAAAGCACTCAAGCATTTGAACCTTCTTTTTTAATATTTTGGCCTGTTTTTACGTTACATTGACTACCAAATTGCATATTGTACACCACTGAATGTCATTACTTTGTGGAAAGAATATAAAGGTTCTCGAAGACTTTGAACAACATCAATATTGATACTTTGTAACTGATTATGAGTTGACAGCTAATATAAAGCCATGAGATAGGTCGGTCATAGATTATTCATGTGTATATAACACATTAATTTTTTAATACTAAATTTACTTAGTTAGACTTTAACTTGCATAGTTTAACATTTTCGTGCGTGTGCTCTCTGCCTGAGAACACTAAATTATGAAATGTGAAAATTGTGAAATCTGTCTATCTGGCTACAGTATATGTATCCTTGTTGCCCTAACAGTTTAAACTGAATACTAAAACTGTGGTTGTTTGTTTTTTGTATATTTCTTTTGTAGGCATGCATGATGGGAATGTAAATACTGCCACGGATAGTGGTGAGTTTTTTAACCCCAGTTTTAATAAGAAACATTTATTGTATTTTTTTCCATGTGCGTTTAACCTTGCTTGTCTTTTTCCAGGAACAGTGGCTGCTGTCGTCATTGGTGCTGTGGTTTTGTTAGGTAATGTATATTGTTTCTTTTGGAATTTATATAGTGCATTTTGTTGTTGAAATGAGAACAAAAACAAAAAATTTCTTTAATTATTTTTTGCAGGTGTAATTATAGGTTTTTTCCTGTTGCACAAGTTTAACATGAGAAGAAAAGGGTAAGTTCCATTTTTTTTACTCTTAACTTCATCATGCATGGCTTACATTTGATTTTACTCTATATGCCCCTGCTACTTCTCTTTGCGTGCTCTGCTCTTTTGACCTTTGAATATTTAGAGCTGTATTTTCAGAACCTATATGGACTTGTACAGTAATATATCGTCAATATGCTGCAGCAGTTTAAATTTATCCACTACATTTTAATCTTTGAAATTCAGATGTGCGTGTGTGTGTTTCCGGACTGCTGAGGAATGAGGGAAGTCAGGAGGAAATCCTTTAACAAAAACAGCTGTGAACTACAAATCAGCAAAAAAACAAAATCTCTTTGTTTGTTTTTTTGCTGATTTGTATGTCACACCATAAGGAATCAGAACATTTGTTATAATAAATTTAGCAAATGGATGGATAGATATTTTGCTGCTTATGCCCACAGAATGCATATAAAAGATGGACCTAGCTGCCTTTACATCTCCATTAGTTTGTGAAGTACCACAACAACCTGAGCCTTTTATTTTCACCTGTCTTTTTTTGAAATCTGACATGATGAACATAGAGCAGATATAACTAATAAACTGATGACACAGCATATGATATGGCTCATATGGGTCATATGGCTCATTGTCAATCAAAATGTATCAAAACCACATCGCATTAACATAAAGCAATGTTATCTCCCCTGGCACAACTGGCCTATGGCAGGAAAACAGATGAGATTGTTTTTACGTAGAATACTTATATAGACATACAAAGCAATAAATATTGTTCACATTTTTTTGCAATAAAGAGGTTTGATTCATGTTTATTGTTTTGGGGAATTTGTTTGATTGACAACAACTGTGTTTACTGAATGGTTGTCCAAACCAAGACGACTAGGATCGCCTGTATAAATCTTACAGTCACCTCAAAGTGTTTTATATGGTAAGGTTACAAAAAACCTACCTGACAAACAAGTGATTAAGACCAAAAACTCATCAGGAAAGTGTTTACTGAAGTCACAGATGAAGGGATCCAAAGGGTAGCTTTTCTATTTACAACTGAGTTTTCTTTTGTGGTGACTTCCTCTACTAGCCATTAGAAAGAATCTAGGTTTAAAGTGCTCAGTCATTAAACTGTTCAGACATTAAGGCTACATTGATCTCATATATACATTCAATGACAGAGTCATTTTGTTAAGTAATTAATTTCTCAATGTTGAATTGACTAACACCTAACACTTTTTATTGCCAATTAAGAATGCAATAAAACTAATAAATTTTTTAACATAAAAGTAATATAACTCCATAATTCTGATGCAAATTCCTTATTTAATGGCACCATAGCTCATATGACACCAGAGAAGACCAGAAGCCGGGGTTATTACACTTCCAAAATCTTTAGATTGCCAGCCTCACCCAGGTATCTGTATAAAACCATCAAAATACACCAGAGACATATTTAACCATTTTTCTGTCTGTAAGTTTAGGTTGTTAATATTAGTATTGCTAGTGTTGTATTGAAGCCTAAAAAAGAATGATGCATCATTTCCCTTTTTTGCATTACTTTGTGAATGAAGGTCAACTTAATGTTTTGTTTTTTTGCTGTTTTTTTACACTAGTTCACATGGAATTTCACCTTTATGAAAAGGCCCAAGGATGTACCATCAAACTGTGCCTCTCTGAGTTGACGGGGAAAGACAACTTACTTTCATTGTTGCCGCAGTTCATTTGGCAGATAATCCACCCTGCTGAGCTTACATAGTTAAAGTATCAAACTTGGATTGCCTTTTGTAATATTATATTTGATTTTTGCATTATTTTAAACCTAATTTGTAAATATTTTATTGTACTTTATTATTGCTGCTTATATGCTATTTATGTTATAAAACAGAGTAAATACAATAATGTTCTTTTCTTGTTGTTCTTGCAAAAACATTTTTTTGTTTGCAGCTTTTGATCAATTTTACCACCATAACTTTACATGTCATGTTATATGTTAATGTGTGGTTTCATTTGGCCAGAAGAAAGGAGGTTAGAAAGAGATGCAGTGCATACAGTGTGGTTAATTCAGTCAGTAGAATGAAGTGGTGACTTCTAAAGATACAATCAGCTGCATTCTTTGCCTCCTGACTTTCTTTTCATCATTGTTTATTGTTGAGATCTAAGCTGCGGAAAAAAAGAGTAAACTGCACTCCCATGAGAAAAGGGCTGTGTAGTTTTTTTTTCTCATTATGTTCTTTCGTTTTTTCCTCTTTGATCAGGCAAGATTTGGCTCTATTAAATATGAAAGGAATTTCCAAGACCAAGGAGCAAAATTGATAAAAAAAACAAACAAACAAACAAACAAAAAAAACATAACTGAATGGGTTCATTGGACAGATTGAGAAGCTGTTGTGAAAATAAAAATAATCTACTAGATAAGAGAAAGATTTTAGAACCTAATTTTTGTTGTGCATGCTACTATTATGCAGGTTAAAGAACATGATGAAGTCTTCATCACACCTTAAAAATGTAAAAGTTTCTCTCCTAGGAGGAGAGCATCAGTGAATGCATTCACTGTCATGTCAACAGATTAGCACAAAGCCATTATGCTGACAAGGGTGTGGATCCATACGGACACAAGCCCAAAAATAAAATGTGATGATGACTGTTTCATTGTATCCTGCTCAAGTGTTGTATTTCATTCAGTGTAATACTTCAGCTCTATCTCACGGCAGGATACGCCTTCATTAACATAGTTGTTTGTCTTAGTTATGCTGACAGACATTTAATTATCAGAGGGAAGTCGTTTTTGTCAATCTTGACAATCTTGGCAAAAACAACAATCCACCATAAGACACCTTAAAAATGAAATTTATTATATTTATAAGGTTTTCTCACTGGTCGCATGTCCACTTTGCGTTGGACTTTTTTGTATTAAAAGGATACATCTGAGGAGTCTGTTTTTCTTATTGTAACAAAAACAAAACTAACAATTTTTTGTCCTATAAAAGTTTTTCTTCCTTTGAAGCCATTGTTTGTTGAGCAAAACAAAAATCACGTCACTGAGACATTCAGTCGCAGTATGTGACAAATAAACAACTGAAAATGCCTCTGCAGGAAAAAAAAAATTAAATAAATGCAATCCCCCATAGCACACATCACTGTCTGTCTTCAGTAGCCCGAGGCATTTCTGGAGCAGCCATCTAAAGGGGCCGTCTTATTGATGTATTCACAGATGCTCCATGATTTGTCTTAAATTGTGGCTCTTACACTCAATAAACTTTGTCCTCTTACTGTTGCTCATATATCCTCAGGGTGCTGGACTTTGGGTGGCGACTAATATACTCAGGGAAAAAAAAGAAGGTAAGGAAACAAAATGGGTGTTAGGATTGGAATATTATATGAAGAAATGAACATGCTAAAAATGCTAAAAATATGTCATTCTATCTCATTACTTGGCAGTTAATAGGACTTGTACTCTGTTTTTTTAAGAGATGTTACTGTCATGAAATTAAAATGACAATCCTTATATAAGGTGCATAAAGAAACAGACCCATTTAGCTCATTGCTAGATGGTTGTTAGGCAACACAGTAATGCTATATAAGATTTGATATAGATACGAACCTTCAAGGGCCTCAGATTTGCATGTGTGTCAAGTGTGGTTGCTTAACTCCTAGCAGGAGTTGGGGGACAAATAAACAAACAAACACAGAGACATGTTTGTTTTTGCAAACCATCCACCAACTGAGACAAAACCACAGATATGAAATGAAAAGAAAATTCCTTGGATTGTCGAAGTAATTCTGTTTCCTGGCACCTAAAGCCTTTGCACAATTTAATCATCCATCCATCAAAAAGTTTTGTAACAATTTCAGACCAATACTGCCACCCCTAAAGCCATGCTGCTATCATGATTAAGAGTGAAGAATCTCATTGGGCTTCTCCTTTGAACAGAACATTACAACAAACCCTCTAACAACATGATGACAAATCCAGCATCTGGGGAGGGATGACGCATGAGGAACTCACAATATTGGCCAGTCTTTTAAAAGGCTTAGTCACCTAGTTGTCATCAAAGTGGCTTACCCTTTAATTACCAGCCTTGATCCTTTAATTCCTACCAGTCTTGTGATTTTCAACAATACTCATTTGTGCAGTTAACAAAAACAGTTTTCTGTCTAATTTTCATATATTGACCAGCCAACTTTACCGACCCTCTTCTGTAGCTTTAACAATCAAATAACAAATACAGAAGTACAAAAATGAATGGAAAGTTGGAAAAACAAGTGAAAACAGAAAACAAGCTGGTTGTCTTTCGTGTCTGACCAAGTGTTCCACTCACCAAAATGTGTAACATTTATTCTGCCTACTCTTTAACTTTGTTTTTCCACTGACCTGCCACACCCATAGCAGCTCACTATGTATCATCACAGTCATAAAACCTTAAAAAAAACTGTCACTGTCAGAAAATCTTTAAAAAGAACCGCAAGAGCAGATTTACAGGAAAGAAAAATAAAGGAAGGAAGTGATAAAACCCTGGCTTTCTGAGTTCCATGTGCTATGCATAAGGTTATACTTAAAAGTAACTCCATTAGCTCCTCTTGATTTTCCATTAGACTTCCATGAGCTTTTGTCCTGTTTGTGAAGAAAAAAGATGTGGTCCTCTTATCTCTCTTCATCCTCTTTGTGGGTTTCCTAATAGTTTTCTTTATTTTTCTGTTCATATAATAGAAATTCAGACATTATTAATTTTAGTTCATAAGCTTGTTATGTTATTGTCAAAAAAAAAATCAAACATTTATTTAGCAAGTTTTAAATCAAATGGACAAGTGGGCTTTAGGCTGGCTCCCATCACATGAACTTCTTAAGATCATAATTAATTTTTGGATTATGTCACAACACAAAGGGGAGGAAATGTTTTTGCGGATGAGGGGCACTGGGTAGTTATTTTCCAGCAACATGGTAAAGCTGGGGTGGGGGTGGGAGCACTGTAACAGTGGAAATGATGCAGTTTTACACATGAGGTAAACAAGAAAAGGCAAAACGTCAGACTGATGAAAACGTGTAATTGTGAAGTAAACCACTAGCCAAACAGGAAGAGAGGGCATGCATACTTTTGTTTATGATTCACGTGTGTTGTCTGAAGCACTTCCACGGCTACACAAAATATGGTGGGAAATTAGAGAGTGGCTTCGGCATAACTGTTTTGTGGTGGAAAGGAGAATGAGGAAACCCCTCTTTAAAATTGTTCTCATGAGTGGGGCGGATGGAAATCTTTAAGCTGAAGACGAGATAAATGGTTCCCACTGAGGACTGAGAAGTAGACAAAAAACAGATGTTAAACAGGGATGCCCCACCATCTGTATCACACTGTAAATGTTTACATGCTTTTGCTGCAAGCACATTCAACAATATGGAAACCATTACTGTTAGTTATATTAACACTTGTGATGTACTTATATTACTTACAATGAGACTTAATAGTTTTTGTGTAGTGTTGCTTCTAATCAGAAGCATTTTTTTCTCTAAAGGCTTTTGTACAACTTTTTACAAACTGTGGACATTCTCAGCGTTAAATGCTCAGTCTAAACAGTTAAATGCAACCCAAGAGTTTTGTGCATAGGTTATAGGTTATAGAGGGAGTCTAGGTTATACTCCCTCCATATTTTTTCTAACAGTAGAGTTGGCTCAGCTTTGTGGATTTCAGAGGGCGAGGACGCTTGCCCACCATTTCACACTGACTTTTAGTGTGCCAAATGTCAGTACAATTTCTTTAGAAGCTGTCATCGTCCTGAGGTGTTGTTTTTTCTGTTTTGGACCATATTACATATTTGTTTCTACTGTATTTTTCTCATTCTTACTGTTAGGGTTCCTATCTCTGTCTCAGCTGTCCTCTGACCACTTTCTGTTTTACTTTGAACCTTTCTCTTGTCTGTTGTTTTGATTTTACTTACTGTTTTTCCCCCCTTTCCTTTTTTCCACCTAGCTTTGTTCCCAGTTTTTCAGGTGCATATGATTTTGTCATCGAGGTTTCTGCTTTATTTGCCTCTTTTTTGGATTTTGACTTGTACTTTAGCGAGTAAAGGCTAAAGGAAATTGTTTGTTTCCATCTGCCTTTGTGCTCTGCGTGAGCCCGCTCATCAGATAACAGACTCAGCTTGATGAAATGCCTTACAAGTTGTTTTTGCAATAGTCCCTAACATTAACATTAGTATAAATACAGAACTAAACTGTCAAACAGCTTTGGTGACAGATATCTGAAGCTTGCTAATGTTAGTTAACATTGGATGCTGTAAACAAGTGGTGATTCCAGACTAATCAAAGCTTTACAAGCCAAGTTTTGTTTTGTTTTTTTAAGTTAATGACAACAACTTCTCATTTTTAAGAGGTTACGATATTCTCTTCTTAGTCCATTAGTCCATAAGTGTTGTCTTGGTAATAAAATGACTGCAGTGCTTCTAAACATCGTGTCTGCCATGACCAATCTGTCATTTGTCAGTTTTCTTCCTGCAGCTGCTGAGGTCAGGGGCAAATTATATAATTTTAAGCAAGCAGTGATACTAGTCTTACTAGACCACAGAACAGGGCTTGGTCACAAATGGATGAGGCAGATGACGTCATGTTTAACAAACTCCCTATGACTCACTTTTTCTTTATAGTGGAAGTAAAGTAAGTGAAGTATGTTTTTGTTTGCTGTTGATATAGAAACTCACTCTGATGACGGCTTCATCTCCCCGGTTTCCTTCTTTCCAGACACAACAGATGAAAATAAGGTCAAATTGAGATTTACCCCATTGGATGACAGGCTTTCAGTAGCCTCTTTCATGCAATTTTATTTTACCTAGACTTCACACTTTTTTTGATAAGGCTAGCAGCGGGAAATCAATAAAAAGCTGTGTTAGATGACACCACTTAGCGGCTAACCCTGTTACTCTCGGTTAAGAGAAAATGTCAGAGGAGGATTTGGGAAGCAGTAAGGAGACCTTTCAGCTGGTGGTTCCACATAAGCAAAGGATGTTAGAGGTGGTGGCAGATCTGTAATTCATGAACCTAATAGTAAATCCTGCCTAACATTTACTGAACTGTAATAAGTGTGTTACCTGACTGGTCAGTGACTATAATTAATCATTCTGTAGCTCTTTTAGATATAATTCTTAAAGACAGTATGTCCCCATACTTACAAAGAGCAAAATTCAATTGGAGTGTAGCTGTTGTCAGAAAGACACAAAGCAAAACTCTCATTGGCAGCCTGTGCACTTTTTTATCATGTCAGTTTTGATACTTCACATAATATAGTATGAAATATGACTCTTTAAGTGTAAATAGGTGTGTAACGAGAAAAAAATATCTATATAGTGGTCAATTTAGTCTGATTTGTGATGTAAATACAGACTTAAATTAATCTTTATGTAGTGGTTAGATTGATTCCTGGCAACCTACTATTAACCTTTTCAAATTATGCATTTCTGAACCCTCTTAGGTGAGGTTAATCACTCAGAAATTTTAATTAAGAATTTTCAGTAATTTATTCAAAAAGACCCCAGTTTTAATGCATATGTCATTTACGTGAGGTGTAGAGGGTGAAAAGGTTGCCATTTAGTGGCTTAATGTTTTAGGCTAATACTGGTTCTTGTTCCCCATCTAGTGTCCAGGTAAATGAAACGCGTGAGAGTCTGTCAGGCACGTATTATATGATTACATGCAATAATTTAGCTTAAAGCTCATAAACAAGAAAAACAAATCCTGCATGAACACTGGATAAACTGTAGGCTATAATTAAAAAATGATTCAGCGGCTGATGCTGAGCTTCTCTCTCCCTAAAAACAGTATGGTGTTGCTACTAAATTAATCCAAAAAGTTTAAAAACAAAATATATTACACATAATTAGATAATATTGATAGTGTTAGTGTCAGGCTAAAACTGTTTAGAAAAACTGTCATGTGCATAATTTAAATGCAATACACAGTTTTGATGACTAAAGGACAGATGTACATTTTAAAGAACTACATGAACCCTATACCACAACATCTGGACCAGTTAACCACTGAAGCATATAATCCCTTTTTTATGTTCTTGGAAGAAACTCAGAAGACATGTCTGTAATTTGCAGATAACATGGCTGAGTGACTGGAACATGGCAAAGGGTCTTTTTTCCTTTTTAATCCTTTAAAAAAGTTTTGCTTCACCCTGCACGTTTCTTCCTGGTCTCCTGAATGAACAGGGTTACTCAGAAAATCTTTCACTGTCAGTTCAGTTCAGTAATATAACACCAAATCACAACAACAGCTGCCTCAACAGGCTTTATATCATAAGGCAAAGACCCTAAAATAATATACTGCTTCAAGAATTCTTTATTGGCAAGCCTGGACAATTCTGGAGATTGTAGAGCAATGCTGCCATCTAGTGGAATTCCATCTGCAACTGAAGCAAAATCTTTGTTGATAGTCCCTCCACATTGTAACCGATTTCAAATGGTGCTAGACATGATGGAAACTCTGAACACCAGAGGAAAACGGTCAGCCTTGGTAAGAGGGGGAGAGGGGGGTCTAGTGGTCAGAGAACTGGGATCAAACTGGTGTTTTTTTCTGATTTACTGAGCATTAGGATTGGAATATTACATGGAGAAATGTACAAGAAATCTGGAGCTACATCTAAATTTATGACACAAACAATGCAGTAAACTTTCTGTCAACCTAATGAAGAATATGGTTCAGTGACATCATTCCCGAAGTGTGTTCCCACTCAAGAACACCGATTTCAAATGGTGCTAGATGGGATTTTGTACTCTAAGACACCATCTGAAACCAGTTCCCTGGGGAGGATAACTTTGAGAGAATCCATTGTCTGAAGGCATGTCCTCATCTGAAATTAGAAAATAAAATAAAATAAAATAAATAGAAACACTGGTGTAACCACTTTGAGCACATCTTTTTACAGTTGATTTGTCCAGTGTCTGTGGGAACACAAAATCAAAGCAGAGTTTCTGGCACATTTTGTGTTTGAGAATGAGACGAGAATGAAGTTCATCAACATGCTGAATTTTCATTTTAGCAACTGATTTGTTCTAATACTGTCAAAGCACCTCAGCCCACAAGGTAGTAAATTTGATTTGTGTACAAATAAAAATAATACTAATTAAATTTCCCATTAGGCAGATGTTCTTTCCTGAAGTCATAGCCACCTGCCCAATGTAATTAATGATGCCCTTTGAAATGGCAGTAACACTAGTTTCACGAATGACAGCTTTTTGTTTTGACTACATTATGGAGAAAAACATTTTTTTAAGGCACTGATCTGTGGCTTTTTCAGAAGGAGAACTCGTGCTGTGGTGCTGAAATTACATAAAAGCATTTTTGATGGACATCCCTTTAACTTTTAGATAATGACTTTGAAACAAAAAATAGAACTGTTTTCCTTATTTATGATGAAACTGACTCTTTATGCTAAGTACAGCTTACTGAATATGTGCAATATGTGCTACAGACACATTTGATTTAAGTTCAAAGATTCAAGCTAAAAAGTCGCTACTTTAGAATTAAAACTTTCCAAGTGGAGACAAATTTAAATAAGAACTCCAGACTCGGGAAGATTCAGACACTGAGAGCAACAAAATGATTGATGGACAGAACACTTCAGAATGACACAGCAGCTCAGTATCTTGCATTAGGAGAGCATCAGGTGATCTCAATGTAATAAAGGGCACAGTAGCAGCTTGGCACCAGAAACGAACTCTAACAAAAATTGTCGATGAATCATACTGTGGAAAAATAGATCGCTGCAGCTCCCTGTGGACTTCTTTGTAATGCACAATAGGATAGTGTGGCCTCTCCTGGGTCTGCCTCAGGCATCCAGTCCTGCTCTTGGTCCAAGTGGAGTTGACTGTGGTGCAAAATGGGAAAAATAGGTCCTGAAATAGGTAAGTATTCATTAGTAAGAACTCCTCCTATTGTTCATCCCTATAAGGTATGCAGAGTACATAATGTCCATAGGGAACTCATTTGAGACTTTCTCTGTTGCTGCTCCTGGTTTCTGCTGGAAATACAGCACAACACCAAGACAAATAAAGTGAAAACTCACCACGTTCTATTTGTGGGTCGAGCATGAAAAGGCTGGCATGATCCTGCACTATATCAGCTCACTGCGTTCTGCTGATGGGAAAATGTGACGTAGAAACTAATCCCAAAACCATCATGTGTTTTTCAGGCATAATTTCCCTGTCAGTGAATCTCTAATCCTCCTCACTTGTAGTTTAATGTCTTGTATTCACAAACAAAAGCAGTTGTACTATACTGGCACTTGTAAAAAAAAAACAATAGGGAATATATGGCGGCAAGTGCTATTATGCAGATATATATTTGTGTCCAAACAAAATGCAAAGCTATTGGTTTTGACAGGAACTCACGGTATTTACATGAATACAGTACCAGCTTCAGGAGTAACTCAGGCAGACAGTGTAGTCTAAAGGCCGCGACACTCCTTTCATCCGTCTTTGCCCTGTTTATTCTGACTCCTCCCACGCCACAGTACTAGCCCTGAACTCTGTATCTACGTCTGTCCTGATCGCTTGTTCTTTTTACTACAAGCTCTTTTCGCCATCTATTGTGTGTGCAGAAGCTGCTTTCAGCATCGAAGCAGTTTTTTTTCCCCCTGCCAAGTCACCTGACCATCTACGGCTTGTTAAAGGCGCATCACTCCGGTTTGAGTTACGCAACTAGTGGTTTAATTTGAATCACAATATCAAGATGCATGCAATCACCACCTTTACCTTTACAATCATAGGCAAACGGCTTTAAAAAAGGATTACAGGTAACATAACTGTGTCCCAGTGCGTGTGTGTGGATATATCGATACACACACAATCCCAATCTCAGCAGACTGTTAATGTGTCACAGAGAGAGACACTGGGTTGGGCCAAATTAGAGCAGGTGACGTAAAATGAATGCCGAATGCTTACATATGTGTGACACCGTGTGCGTGTGACAGTGGGGGGAGGGGTTGTGTACTTGTGTGCACGTGTAAACAGGGAAGGTGGTTAATCCTCTTACAGATTAGAGGTCCTAATTTATCGGGAGTGAGAGGGGCAAACTCATCGAGGTGATGTGTTTTTGAACCACCCTTAACAATTGGGCTGCTTAAAATAAACCTACAGAATATTTTGGTTCACAGACGTGAATGTATATATGTGGAGTACACAACACACTGGAGAGCTACTTTAATTTGACTTTAAAGTTGACATTCACTGCTTTTTGATTTACTGCCATTAAAGGAGCTGAGGCAAAAAAAAAGGAAAAAAGAATCACATGATACCTGTCTGGAACTATTAGACCTCATCTGCTGTTGATTTTTTTTCTGTACAGACAATGTCCTAACAGTTCCAAATATTTGGATCTTATAAAACTTGGATGTCTCCTCCTATGTTGCATCACCTTCACTTCAGAGCAACAAATTGAAAAATGTTTAGAGAGGTTAGAGCCGTAACGCGTTCAGATGAGCCTGACACTTTGTTTATTGGATCTGCTGCACAATGGGTGGGAATAAATGGGAACGCCACAGGCGGAAGACTTGATTTACACTTTATCACGTTGCCCTGGCTCCTACTCTTCTTGTTGGGATGGGAAATATCTGATGTCATGGTGGTAACAAGAGTGGGGTTATGAGTTAAACAAGTAGAGAGAAAAGTATACACAGATTTAAAATATTTTAAACATGGCTGTAAAAACAAATTAGATTTCACTTTCTGAGAGAGGTGAAACCAGGTTAGTGTTCCCTGCTGATAAGTTATTTTGGACAAAAATACTGAAAAACACAAATAAGCTATGATACTGTTTCACTTTCCTATATTCGTTCAATCGTAAGTATTTACAGTAGTTAAAAACAAGAAATATGGAGGCATTTAATGATGGCAGGTGCCTGTAGACTTGTGGGTTCCAGATGTTTTTGCCTCTTTCACAGCACATTAGGTACTAGCAGCTAACAATACCTGCATATGAATGCTGCCTCACACTTATCTATTAATACATCATCATCTGGCAAGGCCAGCAGTGCTCCAAGTTTAAATTTAGCACTGTCATCTCTCGGCTCTGTGCCACCTCCTATTCTGTAATCTGTGTGTAGGAGGGATCTGTTTTAAGAGGCAGTGGGTCGCTCACTGTTTTCTCTGAAGGCTTATGTGGGCTACAGGTGATGCTGGACCCCTGCTGTAAACACATCCGTCAATGGATTCACACGGCCTCTCTCGTCTTTGAAAAGCACCTCTTTGCCGCATCCATTTTTGGACCAGCCGAATCAGCTGAATTGCATTTGCTCCGGCTCTAAAAGAGGGATTGTTTTGTAGTAGTTTTTGGTAACCTCTCTGTTGTGAAATTTCTCCACGAAGTCTGAATAAAACTGGGTTGCAGGCTTCTGTTTGTTTGACTTGAGAGCCATCGCCTCCCCCCAAAAGAATGGCAAAATAACTATTGAGGTCACGTTTCCTTGTCTGTGAAAGTGGGTCGCTTCTGCTGGTCAGCCTTTTAAGACGTGGTAAACATTACGACTACACGGGGCCTGATCCTCACAGCAGAGAAGAATATTCGAATGACCTCTGGCAGCCTTTAAAACCTAATTCAGAATATATTACTTGATTCATATTTTCAAGATAATGCAAATGAGCCTTTGTGATGTTTTGCTGTGAGGCCACCCCGACCCTCCTCCTTTGGTGATCAGATTGTGCTTTCTCCTGTAACTTCTACCTCAGTTTTAAACCGACCATAATGACATTCCCTAGGGAGTCAAGTTTCTATTCAGTACACATAATTAAAGTTCAAAAGGTCCCCTCCCCTTCTTTGTCTTCCTCTCGCTTTCCATTTCCCTGTCAGTGGTTTTGCAACTCATGAGGTTACTGCTGATTCACCCATTGAGTGAACAAATCCACTTGACAGGATGGTGTTTGCTCTGCCTGTGTGTCTCATTTTCACCTGGTCTCTGAGAGGCAACGAAGCACCTTATCTTCTGTCCCTTTGACAGGTTAGCAGTAGGAGGGACCACACCTTCCTTCACTGAGGTCATAAGGAAGGTAGGAGTGACCAGCCGCCTCAGTGCCAACAGCAACAACGCTGTTATCACATCAAGCGTGTCAGTGTCCTATTGTGCTCTGGCAGGGGTACATTACAAGCTCTAGTAAAGTGTGATAAATCTGCTAAATGGCTCCAATTTACAGTAACAGCGAAGATTGCAAAACTATGACTAGCAGCTTAAGGCTGTGAGTAATTTATTTAAGTTTTATAATCCGGTTATCTTTGACCATGCCACCAATATAGCGTAGGGTTTAGTAGGCCCCAGAGATAGAGGAAAAACACCGAGTGGTCATTCGAGAGGAAAAATACCTGTGTGTCAACATCTCTGCACAGCAAATAATATTGCCAGCTATTGTATTACTCAATAGCACCCCCTATGTTTTGGACATACAGCTTGTTTTTGAAAGATCAAGTGCACACTCCCAGGTTACTATTAAGGACCTCCTGGGATCTCTGTGACGCAGCAAATGTTGCTTGATACCTAACCCACAAATCAAGCTGCGTCACCATTGTGTTGCTTACTAAACGCTCAAGTTTTTATTTCCTCTCAAATCCCCCAAATAAGAGCACAACACGTATATGTACGTTAGTCTTTATTCAAAACTGCACTTTAATGATGACACACAATGAAAAATGAGGCCACTGGCTGTTTAATGATCGTGCCAATACGAACTGCGTAACATCGTCCTCTCCCACAACAGGATTACGCACTATCCATCTCTTGCGCAGCATCCTATTCCGAGCTCTTCCTTGACACGCCATCCCTGTCGACACCACGCTTTGTTTACATCCTCATTTTAACGTTAAAAACAGTCACAAGTCAAGTTTCGGAATGAGCTCAACTACGCTGTTATGCCTTCGCAGCACGTTCAACCATCGCAGCGGAAATTCCCACTGGATTTCAAGTGGCTTGTCGGAGTTCGCGCTGACGCAGTTTAATTTACCTGTTGTCATATCGATGATGAAGCACCGTGATTTTACAAAAGTGTTTAAAACCGCTTTTTGCCATCAAGCCTCCGCGCCCTAGCCTATAAGACTGTGAAAGCAAGACTTTTATTTTCTTTCGTCATTCTTTACACTCTCACGATAGCACCCCTGGGCTTTTATTCTTACCTTTTCATCCAGCAATCCAGTGGTTATGAATTACATAGTGGTATTCTCTACGCAACATACGCAGTATTATGTCGCTTTGGCCATGTAATAGCATAAATAACTTACGTGTTTATCCCAAGCCTGTCTTCCTCCCGTGGCGAAGGAGTGTCACTCACTTCCCGGCCGGTGGCACTCAGACCCGGTCCTCGCTGAACGATCAGTCCATCTGATTCAGGTTTCGACGTTACTGTCGCCATTATCAATCTCAGAGCGCGCGTTATCACAGTGTATTCCCTTAACGATTTTCCATAGCGCAAGACGAGAACCCCGCCCCTGACACTCCCCCGGTTACTGATTGGCCGAGCGGCTGGAGACTCTTTCCTCATCGCCAGAATCACATGTGGCTGACGCATGTTTACAAACATCGGTGAAATCACATGGTAATGGTCGCCGTTTTACCGTAAACTACCTCCCACTGACGCAGATTCCAGATGTCGTGACGAGAGGCTGTTACGAAAAAAATGAAAACAGCAAGTAGAATATATAAAGGATATTTATCATGTTAGATATAAAGAGTAGAAATCGCTGGTACACTTTACCTTTGGGGGATGGGGCGCATTTCTATAAATTATATAGCTTTTCAAAAATTGTTTTCTTCTGCCCTACTCCCGCTAATGTCGCACGAAAGTGGACTTGGGTTATACTTTATCAGGCAATAATTGCTTAAATTTTAAATGGCTAAAAAGATATGAACCATGATCATTTTAAGTAATATATTTCATAGCTGCTACACACAGACGAAGTTATATTAACATCCACATCAAATTATATAGAATGCTTAATTTAATGGCCTTGTGTTTTGAAGTACTCTCTTAATAAGACTAAAGCCACCCCTTTTTTCTTCTTCGTAATGGGACCTCCTAAAATGTTTTGTAACTCAACTGATCCTGCAGTAAGTTGTAAGGTTACAAGAAAAAAACAAAAAAAACAATCGTCTACATTGCAATGAGCATTGTGTCACGATAGATGGCACCATATTCATGAAATAGTGACTTGGTACCGTGAGGTTATTTTTATGGGTGCATTATACTATATCAGAAGTGAAATTCTAGACATTCACTATACATCTTTTGTGAGTAACAGATGACTTCTATCCTATAAACATGCTATATTTTTTTATACCAAGATTCGGGCAAGGAGCTGCTCAAATGGTAAAAACAAAACCATAGACTGTGTGATTCTGTATCTGCCTTTGGAGCTACTGCAGTTTGTATAGTTCGGTTATTATCAGACCGAAGAAGACATTCATTCTAATTTAAGCGGTAAACGTCACAAATCCCGTAGCAACCATTACTCTGACGTGATTCACTGCTTTACTTCACTGCACTTTACGGTAATTGTTATGTCATGTAGCTTATGTTTTGGTGGGATATTTATGGCAGCTGAGACTAGTTATTAAAGTAATTAAAGATCCCACTCTTACACAGACAAACAAAGCCATCCTGGTATGTATGTTTAAAGTGGTAGCTGTTTGATTAGACTCGGTTATTTTGATTTTTATTACACCTTCCGAATTATGTTCTTGTTTTTGAGAAAAAGTGAAAAATATTATTAATTTGTAAGAGAACAAATCTGTTTTAGTCTCAGCAGTGTTACCAGGGCAGCTATGTGGTTTAAATACAACCTCTCTAAGTTTGATATAAGTTCTTGTTTAAGAGCAGCATGATAATTGACTGAAGGACAAATTCCCAGTAGATGGAGACACAGCTATCATCTGAAAGGCTAGCTCAGTGGTATCAAACTGATTTCAGTTTTGATCTGTTGTAGATGGGAACACTGAAGCTACTGTCCAATAACCTAAAAAATAAATAGTTTTGCTTTCTTTAAATGTTCAGAAGATTAAGTACAATCTGAAAACATTCACATTTAATTAATTCATTCTATCCGTAGCAGCCTGGGGTTTCTTTAGAAAAATAAGTTCCCTTTTTAGCTTTATGACCTAAAGTCATTACAGAGATGCTCATCAGTGTAACCACTATGGTCTACAGAACATCGCTGATGTGTTTGTCAGTAAGAAGTGAGTAAAACTGTGGTGATGATTCAGACTCCTGCTCAACATATAGTTTGCAGTTCTTACAGTAACTCTATTGATGTCACTATTCTTACCAACTTGCAACACAAAATACGTACACGCCTACATACAAACTTATATATTCCTTCTTTGCAATTATTGCACATTTTCTTCTATATAGTGGAACAGGTTGAACACTTTGGCCCACCAAAGGGACTACTGGTCCTGGTTTCTCATCCCCTGTTAGGTCATCCACAGAGTGGAAAATATAGGTTGGTTTTGCACATTGTGTCATGTTTATAGGACAACTGTCACATTAAATTACAAAGACATCAAACACAAACTAATTTATTGTAGCTTCTTTAAATCTAAACTAAATTAAACTAAATCAAAGAGGATATAAACTTTGGGTTTGACTGCGAGCTAGAATGAGAGATTTTAAGTAACCTGTTTTGATATGTGCAATGATGGACTGATGTGGTCTTCTTTAGAGTCATTGCTGATCTGCTGCCAGCCAACACTCCACTAACCTTTCCACCCTCACGGCTTTACAGCAGCAGCACAGACAATGGAGGAGTGAAGCCCGGCAGGCTGGGTAAGTGAACCATTACAGTAGGCATGTAAGGGCTGTCAGCATGTAACAACAAGGGCTGATAAAGGTCACATCAGAATGACAGCAGTGGTTAATTTGCTGTGGCTGCACATTAAAACACATATGAAGTCAGGCTTTTCACACATGCAAGCCCGCTCTCCAGTGTATCTGGACACTGTCAGGTCACTTGTTAACTAAAGCTACATTTAAACTGAAATATCAACTAAAATGTAGTGTATTTGCAAAACTAACTCAAATGAAATGAGAATATATCAGAAATACATTAAAAAAAGCTTATGAGCTAGACTATCGGTGGATTTTCTCTCATCTGAGATACCAAGTATACCATCTTCAGGGTACCACAGACCAAGAAATGAGCAGAAGGTAACATGTCATTGTCTAGCGTTTTGTTAAATTCGTCACAAAAAACATACAGTGTCTTTTAAGAGTGTTTATTATCTATTTGAACATAACAATCTTTTTTGAATATCTTTGGAAGTAATTAACACGATGAGGAAAGAAAACAATGGAAGGTCCTAGAATAAAGGTAGTTAACTATTTAATTTTATATAAGGGAAATTCTAGATTCTATATGTGCATTACAGTTGGATCAAAAACACTTCACAATAATGATTGCTATCTATCTTTTTTGCAAAGACTTGAATATATCGTTATCAACGCAAATATGCATTTTATATTAAAGATTATATGTGTAGCAAAATACAGCATTACATTTATGCAAATATTCAAGCTCCATTGTAGCAGACAAAGTTGAGTCTGTCTGCACAGTCCCAGCTGACCAAGTGCTGCTCATCCAGTGAGAGGGCCCCACAGCGGTGAGTCCAGGTGGGACACTGAGGCATCTCGTTTTGGTTCTTGGCCTGGTGATCAGCAAGGATACGATCCACCCAAAGCCAGTTGCCAGCTAGGTAGCGGAGGCTGGTCCACATGTTGTTGATTTCGGCTGTTCTGCTTGTCGCCATGACTTGAATCAGATCAGAATATGAGCGCAAGCTGAACAGTTCCATGCCCTTTATACGACAGTGCTCGAGTGCTTCCTCCCACGTCTTGTTTTCTTTCACCAGGACCAGGTGGCTCTTAAAGCAGAAGAAGAAGAATTTGTCCTCACAATTCTTTTTACGCCAGCCAGCTTGGTTTTCTACAACACATCTGTTATTAGGATCTATAGGGTCCTGTGGATCCCAGTTGAAGAAAGATGCATTTGTCCCCCCTGACCACTTCCAGTTATCACTGTCATCCTGGTAGAGACCAATCCAGTACAATGTTTGTACCGATGCCAAAGAGGAAATGTAACTGATGAATAATTCCTCTTCATACTGGTTACCGATTGATGACAGATCAGTATATTCATCTCTGCAGTATTTTCTGGTGTCAGACCAAGTCATTCGTTCTTTGACATAATAATTATTACCAAAGTAGGTGCAGAGGGTCATCTTGAAGAGACCCATAAGAATAAGCAATCTGAGAGTGCTTATCTTCATGTTGAGTGGATGTTAGTTTCTTACTGTGGAATGACTTAACTCTGTTGGGGACTTTAAGGATTTGAAGGAGCAGCAAGCATCCAATCAGAGTTCATTTTAGCCTGGTATGAAAATGCACAGGTGTACTGAAATTAATTGATGGCATTCACAAATAAGGCTGCATGGAAAGTATTAACTAATGATTATAAGGGGTTTGACTTTGTTTGAAATTTTCCCAGTCATCTGTGCTACTCATTCAGGACTGATAATAGAAAAAAATTGGTATCATTCTGCCCTCTCTGTGGGAAATTATGGCATTAATTAGTTGCTCAGAAGTTTTTGTTTGTTTGTTTGTTTTTTAATACGCAGATTTTGGTTCTCGGATTCGAATGTGATGTTGATACTAGCCTGTCAACCAGGGTTAACTTCTCAGCATTAAGCTGTTTTGCAGACATCACGTTTCTAAAACTCTGTTGGCCTTCCCTTAACTTTTCAGAAAACATAAACGTGTTAGATAAATAAATAAAAAAACATTCAATTTTAACAGAAAAAAAACTGGTGAGACTGAAAATGATTGAAAATAGTTCAATTCAATTCAATTCAATTTTATTTATATAGCGCCAAATCACAACATAAGTCGCCTCAAGGCGCTTCATAGATACATAGATACAATAGTGTGTTTTGTGTTGCCCTCCGTGTAATTCACATGCAAACTCAGGACTATTAATCCATGCAGTCTGCTAATGAAATGTTTTGAATTTTTCATTTGTGCTTTTAACTATGAAAATTTACACTACAGCATTTAGTCATGCAGGCTGCTTTCTGCACTGCCTTAGTCAAAATATTGATTTGCATTTCATTAGGTAGCATGACTGAGAACCCTGCATAATGTAATCACAGGACCACTGTTAAACTCCTTTCATTGCCTTTATTTTGAAGAATTTGATCAATATGGAATAACTAGAATTCTTTTTCTTCTTCTTAATAACAGGAAGAAAAATAAGAATTTTAGTTATTCCATTTTTGTCAAATACTATTGTATTGACTGCGATAACATTAGGGATAAAATATGTTTTTGGCAATTTATTATAGATGGAAGTAAATGTGTAAGCATACTGCAAGGTTAACACTGGACTTTTTTTGCACAAAAACTCCATATAAAGATTCAGCTAAGTAATAGGTGGATTAATTAAAATAAAAATTGAACTTTTTCCTATGCAGATGGAAAGTACAGAACAATATTGAATATGTTAAAAAAACATCAGCAGTGCATTAATGCAACCATAAAAACAGAAAAATATTTGTCAGTCTGAAGCAATTAAACTGTGACCAGTGTTCAGTTAAAGGGGTTTTGTTGTTTCCTAGGCTAAAGTCTAAATCACTAAAGCAACTATGTCATTTTTATGTCAAATTTATATAACATGAATAGCCTGGCAACATTTTTTTTATACCTCAGTGATACTAAAGGTCCAGGCAACTTACAGTCAGTCAGGTGACCACGAACTCCTCTATATATGAAAGTCTTCTACATTAAATGTGAGACCATTACACAACAATGTGCAAGACTGTTAAAAGTCCTAGAGAAAAGGTAAAGTGTTATTGTTGCAAAAGGTGGTTCTATAAGTTGTTGAATCTTGAGGTGTACTTAGTTTTTCATGCACTACTTTTGAAATTTGACTTTTTTTTTAAATTAAATGAAAAACTACATAGTATAATATGGCACATGTTTTTTGTTTTGTTTTTATCCGAGGTTGTGATTTTAAAGCTCAGTGCATGCCGAGCCAAGCTCATGCTGAACGGATAGTATTTCCAGCTATCTGTGTTACCCATTAAGATCAAATAATGAGAAGACATCAAGTAGTGAGTCTGAAATTGTGTATTTTTCTGCCTTTGTACATAAAATTTCAATAGTCACTGATTTTCTTTTGTCTTAATATACTGAATGTGAATGTGACGATACAGATAGAAATATGTACTTATCTCTCACATACCATTTTCCTCAATCTGGTCTCATCTGGGATTGAACTGTTTTGGGGGCATTTTCTATCAAGCTTAAAAATTGTGTTACTTTTACATGAATTGTTCAGAGAGTCCAGTTGAAAATTATACAAGCATTAAAATATTAAATGAGCTAGTGTTAGTGGAACTGTCCTGTCACTTTACTGCACATTTAAAGTCATCAGTTTTTGTGGTGGAGTGTTCAATAACTTTAAAGAATACAAAGAAGTAGTTTATTTTACTTGTTTGTTTAAGGTCTTAAATGTGTGGCTCCAGACCCACATGCAACTTATTTGCCTTTCTCATGTGTCTTCCTGTGACTTTGACAAAATGAGTATGAAAATTGTTGCTGAAGTTTAATTTTGTACTATCAGCATTTAATTGAGTCAGTAGCATAAATACAGATAGGATTCAAAGTGGCCAGAGCTTTATTACGGATCTTTTTCAAAGTAGCCCTAGATATACTTATATAAATAATCTTCCTCCATTCCCAGTTCCTCTAATTTGTTGGTAATAAAAAAAAAGTAAATACTAAGCAAGCAATTGTGGTAAGGCAACATAACAGGAGAAGATATACTTTATTTATCCCAAAATCTGGAATGTCTTTTGTTACAACACATAAACAAACAAAAGAAAGTTCAAAACAACAAACAACTATCGGCGTATATTTCATGGAATTTAGTAAGTATTGAAACTGACTTTGATGACTATTTTGTCATCACAATTTACATGCACATTACATTTTAGAACAACATAATCCATTTATGTTTGTAAAGTCATAGATATATCTATATGAGCTGATATGTGATTTCGTAGTATAGATTATATGTATATCACACTGCACTGACACAGTTTATCCTACAACAGATGGAAAGGTTTACAGTAGCAGATAAAGTTCAGCCTGTCTGCACAGTCCCAGCTGTCCAAACGCTGCTCGCTCAGTGAGAAGGCTGCACAACGGTGAGTCCAGGTGGGACACTGAGGCAGCTCCTGTGGGATTCTAGACTGCTGGTCGTCAATGGCCCTATCCACCCACAGCCAGGTGCCAGCTAGGTAGCGCAGGCTGATCCACACATGGTCAGTCTCCGTTGCCTTGCTTGTTTGCAGGACTTGAACAAGTGCTGTCTTAGAAAGTAAACTGACCAGTTCCATGTTCTGGCTGCGACAGTGATCGAGTGCTTCCTCCCACGTTTTGTTTTCTTTCACCAACACCATGTTGTTGTGAAAACAGAAGAAGCTGAATTTGTTCTCACAGTTGTTTTTAAGCCAGCCAGCTTGACTGAATACAACACATTTTGTGTTTGCAGCTGCATCATGCCCTTTTGTCCAGTTGAAGAAAGATGCATTTGTTCCTCCTGACCACTTCCAAGTGTCATGGTCATCACTGTAGAGGCCAATCCAACTGTCTTGTTGAAGTGATGCATCATCTTTTTCCTCTGAATCTGAATGAACAAGTGAAAAAAGTTGAAGCAGTGCATCTTCTTCTTCCTGATTGTTGATTGAAGACAGATCAGTGTAGTGCTCTCTGCAATATGTTCTGGCGTCTGACCAAGTCATTTTTATGCTAACATAATGATTGTGCCCAGGGAGGATACCAAGGGCCAATTTGAACAGAACTGTAAGAATGAGGAATCTCAGAGCACTTATCTTCATCTTGAGTGTACAAGAGAGTTCCCTTCTGTGGAATGACCTTGTCCTATCAGGGGTTTTAAGGAACTTGAAGGAGCAGCAAGCATCCAATTACAATGCATTGTAGGCTGTTATGAAAATACACTGGTGTACTAATTGAGGGCAGTTACAAATAAGGGTATTACGTAAAAACTACGTAATATAGTTATGTAATATATACATATATGTATATATGTACATACGTTTTAAGTAATGATTTTATGGATTGTGGCAATATTTTGTGTTATTAACTTACACCCTGGATAAGAACATTGGTGGGGGAGATTGTCACATCTTGCAGGAGTTTTCCTCTCCTCAGGAACTCTCTGCAGGAGGGGGAGATACAGGAGAGGTGGAGGAAGATCTCAGCCTGGGCGTCTATTGTCTCATG